>NC_142877.1:35661287-35812803 GCF_051225735.1 Oryctolagus cuniculus
TCAGCCAGTGCTGGGCCAGATTGAAGCCAGGAACCTGGAACTTAATCTGGTCTCCCATAAGGGTGGTAGGGACCCAGTTACTTGAGCCATCACCTCTCCCTCCCTGGGCACACATTAGCAGGAAGCTGGAATTCTAACCCAAGCACTGTGACATGGGATGCAGGCATCTTAAGCTGCAGCTTAACCATGGCTCCAAACATCCCCCATCACAGAATTTTAGAACTTCAAGGATTTTGAAGGGTCATAGTTTTTTTTAAAATTATTTATTTATTTGAAAGGCAGAGTTACAGAGAGGGAGAGACACACAAAGAGAGGTCTTCTATCTGCTGGTTCATTCCCTAAATGGCCACAAAAGCCAGGACTGGGCAGGCCAAAGCTAAGGACCAAGAGCTTCATTCAAGTCTCTCACATGAATGGCAGGAACACAGGTACTTGGGCTGTCTTCTGCTGCTTTCCTTGGTGCATTAGCAGAGAACTGGATTGGAAGTGGAGTAGCTGGAACTCAAATCGGTGCCCATATGGGATGACAGCATCACAAGCTGCGGCTTAATAGATCTGCTGTGCCACAACACCAGCACCTGGGTCATCCTTTTATATAAGAAACGAAAATATACACCTAGAGAACTTCAATGATTCATGGAAGTCACACTTCTAGGTGGCTGTATGGCTGAGGCTAAAGTCTTCTGCTTTTCTTCTAGAACAAATAAGGAAGCCATGGGAGCTGGTTAATAAGTTCCACTGATAATATGTAACTGTTACATTCCTCATAGAAGAGGGATTTTTGAAATAGAGTGTTTGGTATCTCACTGGGGGAGTTGGTAGGAAGATAATTTAACATGTCTCCAGTTATACTATTTGACATTAATTAAATTTCTATGTTCAAGAAATTTGGAATCTATCTGTAGTTCACTTTCAGTGTACTACTTCCTGCTTTGAGGCTTCTGTATTTGATAAACCTAACCTCCAACTCCTTGGCATTTAATCTTTAGGCAAAAGAGGAGAATAGAAGATAACCCCCAGCCTACCTTTGCTCTTGGGAGACCCTCCTGTTGATGCCTGTGAGAGCGGAACATGTGTTTGTGAGGGAAGCATCTGGCCTTAGGGGCTTTGGGTCTGCTGACTAAAGATGAAGCTGACCTTGACTGGGAAATAGAGAGTTTAAAAAGCCGATTTACCCAGTGGTGCAAAGCTCATGATTCCAAAGTGTTGACTATGGTATCAGAGTACACAATAGCAAGCTTTCATAGTGTTTACTTAGCTCGGCAGCTTACAAAGGAATTGCATAGGCTTCCATCTACACCACATAGCTGGCTTGTATCAAAACCATCCGTTTTGAAGCAACTTAAATGATTTTGACCTTTTGTTTAGATTGTGGGTCAGTGCAGAAAGGAAGTTTTCTATAAACCACCATGATGTTTGTTTCAAATTGGAATGGGCATGCCTTTGATTAGAGTTCATTTCATATCCAGCAATGGTGTCAGCAGACTGAATGGAAGTGTCAAACAGGAGGGGCATGTGGCTTCAACTTGTCAGATGTTCACACTCCTTGTTTTGTTTAATCAAAAGCATGACAGAAGATGCAAGATTTTAATTATGAATTAACTAATTTGAGTGAAGCACATCCTACTCAAATGTCTTCATTTTTTTTTTTCTCTTTGTTTTTCAAAGCAGCATTAGATGTACTGGTCTTCCACCCAAAGGCTACCGTGGAATTTTCTGAAATAGAGAAACTTTTCTCAAATTTCATCAAAGATAATTTTGACCTTTTAATTGCACATGGTACCATTTTCAGAGTCTAGTAGTGTGTTCAAACATAATTACCAACATGGTTTCTCTGTCTAGAGCGAAAAAGTAAAAGCAGATACAAAATTAGCATACAAGTGCTGTGGTTTTTATGTATGTGGTTTGTCGTCTGCCAAAACTCAGGTTGAAATTTGGTCCCCAGTGTAACAGTGTTGACAGGTGGTGGGATCTTTAAAAGGATCCCTCAAGAAGGGCTTAATTCCTCTCTCATGGAACTGAGTTCATTCTGGTGAGGGTACGTGAACTCTTGCTCAAGTAGGACTGAATTAGTTACTGAGAGAGCAGGTTGTTATTAAGTGAGCTCCTCCTCCATGCCCCCACCCCCTCACCCCCACCATTTTGTTTCTATAACACACGTGGTCCTGCCAGGTCATGATGCACCATTACTACTAGGCAGCTGCAGCTACCTCGATGGGACTTCCAGCCTCCAGAACTGTGAGGCAAATACATCTCTGTTCTTTAGAACTGATCCAGTCTCAGGACTTCTGTTAGAAAATGAGCTAAAATACTGAATATGCAAGATACTATTGTTATTATAATTCATTTTAAGTTATCTTGGAGATGTGAGTAGGAGAAACATCAGTAAACCTTATCAACCCAGTCATACTACTGAAGAAGTTGAAGTCCAACTGACTCAAGCAATAGAGATAAAGTCACCTGATAGTAGAGCTGGAACTAAGTCCTGAGTGTCCCAATTCTTGTTTCTGGCCTTGTGTCAGCCGACCCCACCAGCCAGGGCAAGAGGACATTCTCAAGTGGACTGTTAAGTCTTTTTACTCTGAGCAAAATAGCAGCTCTCCTTTGAGCCCTTCCACAGTCTTCAAGTCTTCTATGGCCAATTTAGGTTTATTTCTATTCTACCTTGTCTTCTCACCACACATAAAATCATTAGATGCCAAACAGTGGCCCAATGGCGTTTCTCCTGCAACACCCCATATTCTATACTTCTTGTAACCTTTTCTCCAATCATTTTTACTGATCCTCAGAGCCAATCTCAATGGCTTGAAAAGTGAGCTAATGATAAGGATTTGTCTTGGCAACCTGTATATCTTAGTTCCACCTGGAGACCAAAAGTCTTTCTTTCATACCTTGGGCCAAAGCAGTGATTATAGGAATTGGGCTGGTTTTATGTCAGAAGACAGAATATGGTTGATCAGGGAGGCCCTTCTTTGAACTCCTTCTGTCAACATGGGTGAGGCAATAGATTGCAGTGTGGAAAAAATGAGCAGGAGAGAACCAGGAGTCTTGGGAGAGCTCTTTCTCTCTCTCTCCACACACACACACACACACACACACACACACACGTGTGCACACACAGATGAGAAAGTAGAGACAGATTGGAGTGATGCACCTACAAGCCAAGGAATGCCTTCCTACAGCTGCCAGAAACTGGAAAAGACAAGGAGCAGATTCTGCCCTAAAGTCTCTCTCTGGGAGAGGAGGCCCTGCCGACAACCTTGCTTTTGAACTTTTGGCCTCTAGAACCATGAAAAAACAATTTCCTGTTGTCATAAGCCAGGAAGTCTATGATCATTTGTTATGGCGGCAAAGCATGTGACACAGGGCCCATGAATGTGGATGAAAAACTTTATACCTTTATTTCCACTAATAAAGTTAAGCTTAGCATTTCCTTCAGCCATGAATGTGGGCAATGAACTTGTGGTTTTGGCGGAATCTGTGACTGAGTCATCGACAGAAACTATAGAATCTTATCACAGGTTAGCCATGATAGAGACCTTGAAATAGCATGGACACTTGTATTTTTACAGTAGTTAGTAGAACTACCAAAGGTACATATTTATCACTAAGCTGCAAATTTGGTTTTTAAATGGTTTAAGAAAATTTTTTTAAACTTTTATTTAATGAATATAGATTTCCAAAGTACAGAATATTGATTACAATGGCTTCCCCCCCATAACGTCCCTCCCACCTGCAACCCTCCCCTTTCCCACTCCCTCTCCCCTTCCATTCACATCAAGATTCATTTTCATTTCTCTTTATAGACAGAAGATCAGTTTAGCATACATTAAGTAAAGATTTCAACAGTTTGCTCCCACACAGAAACATAAAGTGATAAATACTGTTTGAGTACTAGTTATAGCATTAAATCTCAATGTACAGCACACTAAGGACAGAGATCCTACATGAGGAGTAAGTGCACAGTGACTCCTGTTGTTGACTTAACAAATTGACACTCTTGTTTATGGCATCAGTAATCACCCTAGGCTCTTGTCATGAGCTGCCAAGGCTTTGGAAGCCCCCTGAGTTCACTGACTCTGATAATTTTTAGACAAGGCCATGGTCAAAGTGGAAGTTCTTTCCTCCCTTCAGAGAAAGGTACCTCCTTCTTTGATGACCTGTTCTTTCCACTGGGATCTCACTCGTGGAGATCTTTCATTTATTTTTTATTTTTTTCCAGAGTGTCTTGGCTTTCCATGCCTGAAATACTCTCATGGGCTTTTCAGCTGGATCCGCATGCCTTAAGGGCTGATTATGAGGCCAGAGTGCTATTTAGGACATCTGCCATTCTATGGGTCTGCTGTGTATCTCACTTCCCATGTTGGATCATTCTCTCCCTTTTTTATTCTATCAGCTAGTATTAAGAAATATTTTAATATAATTAGTTCCTTTTTATTTATATCTTTTTTTCAATAACAATGTCTGAATAAAGGCCTATAGGCTTTATCAAAGAAATTGAAGACCCTCTGAAATGGTGAGCTGGTCTTGAGTAGCAAATGAATTAATGAATGAAAAACGAATGATTCTTGTCCCATGTACTCAAAGAGGGAAATGAAGGCCCAGAGAACTGAAGTAGTTTGAGATCCCAGCAGCAGCGCATAGGGGCCATTCTATTCTACTCTGTTCTATTCTACTGTGACCGCCTTCAAGATCAGTTCAGGTCATATATCCTCTAGCAAACATTCCAGAACAACTTTGTATTCTACTGTCCAATCCCCTACCTCTCTTTGTCTCGTTACTCTTTGTGTACCTCTCAGCACTTCATTTCATTCAGTGAAGAAGTTTTTAACATTTCATGTTGTATTCTTCCCATCCAAACTCAATGCCTGGTGTAGCTAAATAAATAAATACTCTCCCTTTGTGGGGAAGGGAGATTCAGCTGTCACCAGTGTTTGGTGAGTAAGTCTTATCATTTGAACAAGAGGTTGGACACCTGCCTTCTATTTTGTGTTTATGCAATTCATAAATGTGCCACAGGCACATAGTAGGTGTTCAACAAAGGTTTACGGATATAATTGAATTTCCTGGTAGCAGAACAGCTAGACAGACTGGTGGATAGATATAAATTAGTAAGGCAGATTTAAACCATGTGTTGATCATTGAAAATTTGTTTCATTTTTAGCCAAGATAAATGCTTTTCTAATGTGTAAAGAAATCTGTAATTTTCTGTGCTTTGAATTAAACCTCCCACTTCCCAGGTTTCCTCCTGCTTCTGGCGGCTCTTAATGAGCTAATTTACCCCACTGAGGTGAGAGATTTCCTCCTGGGAAAGTTCAGATGTGCCTCACTCACATCCAGGGCCCCAGAGCGCTTCCTTACAGGGCTTTAAACACTCTGGACGTATTTAAGAGAGAAGCCAAGAAACAAATCTGTTGTTTTAGCTTCATTCCTCGAGGCTCAGCGGCTCGGCTTTCCTTCTCCTTTGATCGCGCTCACTGGAGTGGCAGTCTGGACGCTACAGAGAAGGGTTGGGTCTCTTTAGGAAGCCCAGTGCAGGGGACCCACCCAGCTTCACACAATGAAAATAAAGTTGTCAAGCCTTTGAGGTGGCTGTGAAGATTTATTCTTCCTGGGCAAATTGGTAAGACATTTATATTTTAAAAAAATGCTTTGATGAACTTGATAAGGAAGCTCTGGTTTGAATGTGGAAAAAAGAGTCTAGACTTTTTTTTTCCATTGCTGAACGAAATTCTCAAAATTCATTGCTAAACTTGATCTGTGGAAATGAGGTTGCCCTTCAAATGAATGACTAGACTATATGGGGACCGCTTGGGGATTATAAAATACTTGTATATTCTGTTTTAGATGATAAGCCTCCATGAGGCAGGAAGTCTAAGGAACTTTGTGCTGAATCTTGACATCTTCTCCACAAGTTTCCCTGTCCTCAGTTGCCCATTAAAACCTTCCAATTTGAGCTCGGTGCTATGGAGCAGTGGGTTAAAGCCCAGGCCTGCAATGCCGGAATCCCGTATGGGTGCCAGTTCTAGTCCTGGCTGCTCTACTTCTCATTCAGCTGTCTGCTATGGCCTGGGAAAGCAGTAGAAAATGGCCCAAGCCCTTGGGCCCCTGCACCCACTTGGGAGACCTGGAAGAAGCTCCTGGATCTTGGCTTCAGATCAACTCAGCTCTGGTCATTGTGGCCATTTGGAGAGTGAACCAGCAGATGGAAGATCTCTCTCTCTCTCTCTCTCCACTTCTCTATGTTAACTCTGTCTTTCAAATAAATAAAATAAATCTTTAAAAAAAAAAAAACCCCTCCTAATTGCTCTCTTATGGTTCTATGACTTCACTTATCTCTAATAGCTAATACAATATTTTATCATGCATATAATTAAAATAATGTCTGCCCTTCCTAAGTACAAGGGTCGGGTTTTGTGGAAGTGTCACATACTCTTCTGAGCATATTATCATCACATTTAGGTCTCAGGATCTAGGAAAGGACATGGAAGCTGGTGTTAAATATAAAAGTACTTCAAAATGTTCATAGAACTGGAATTAAAAGGTAAGTATTTTGGTGCAAACAATATTGAAACTCATGCATATAAGGAATATTCTTTTTTTTTTTTTTTTTTTTTTTTTTTTTTTTTTTTTGACAGGCAGAGTGGACAGTGAGAGAGAGAGACAGAGAGAGAAAGGTCTTCCTTTGCCGTTGGTTCACCCTCCAATGGCCGCCGCTGCAGCCGGCGCACCGCGCTGATCCTGGCAGGAGCCAGGAGCCAGGTGCTTTTCCTGGTCTCCCATGGGGTGCAGGGCCCAAGCACCTGGGCCATCCTCCACTGCACTCCCTGGCCATAGCAGAGAGCTGGCCTGGAAGAGGGGCAACCGGGACAGAATCCGGCGCCCCAACCGGGACTAGAACCCGGTGTGCCGGCGCCGCAAGGTGGAGGATTAGCCTATTGAGCCACGGCGCCGGCTGCATATAAGGAATATTCTAAAAGAGCATGCAAAACTTTTTTTCAACAAAATAAATATCTTTTAATTCCATTCCATATATTTCTACTAAATTCCAAAAAGTCATTTTAGCCAAGAACATCTGTTGACATCCCTGAGATAGTGCTGTTGACATCCCTGGATTATACAGACCATTATAAATGGCTCTTAAAAGGCTGTGAGTTCCAGACTAGAAAAAAAAAAAATTGTGGACATTTATCAGCTGGTAGTGGTTGAAATTCTGTAATAATTGGGGGGATTTTCTTTGGAAAAATCAGAAACCTGCTCTTGAATTCTGTTATGGGGGCAGCTCTATGTTGGATTGCAACTGGCAAGATAGCCCAGCTTGTGACAGATGGAGCCAGCTTTGGATTCCTTTGCCAGCACCTATTTTCTGTGTCACCCGGGTATATTCTTAATTCTTCTTGCTCAATTAGCTCAACTGTAGTATCAGGGTGATTGCACTTTGCTGGTGGGAACGTTTCAAGTTGTAAGGATCAAAGGCAGGCTCAAGTTACGCTGGAGACCAGGGATTACTCTAAGGAGCACAGGCACTTCAGGAAATGTGGCAAATAATCACCACACAGGATACAACAGCCCCTTGGTAAGAAGCCCTGTCACATTCACAGCTGAGTTGCTTCCTGTTCCTCTTCTCTCTGAATACCTATCTCCACTTGGCAGCTTGGTTTTGTCCTCTCTTCTGTTCGTTCTATTGCCCTTTCGCCGTCTGTGTTTTGGATTCAAACCTCACCAACAGAGAGGATCCCACTGACTCAGGTGATTGTGCAGTAGGGAGCCCCTGTTAGAGGTATGGACTTCCTCAGAGCTGGATCAGCCTCCAGCTCGTTGGCTTTGGTTCAGTCCCTAAGTTCAGTGTTGCTTGTTGTGGAGGTGTCAATACTGTTCCTGTCTTCGTCATGTTTGGGTCCCTGGAACCATCGGCAGTGATCAGGTCAGCATTCATCATGGCTAGGTGGCTCAGTAGGAGACTGATGATCTCCAGCTGCTCCTCCAGCCCCGTTCTCCATTCATCTGTGCCTTGCTCTGTACCCTGAGGGCTGAGTTTTATAAACTGTATGTTGCCTATGGTCTGTTTCCATCTTGCAGGAAACATTAGAAGGTTAGGAAATAGAGAAGATGGAAGTTGGGGCATGCATGCTTTATCTTCTTCCTACCACCTGGCTGTGTTTTTAACAGGATCCGCAGCCTTTGTTCATCAGCCCCTCCACTGTAGATACAACTCAATAGCATCTTAGTAATACTCTCCTTGCCATGCCTATAGGTGGTAATGACTGCCTACTTTTGTTGCCTACCCCCCATTTCTTTCTTTTTTCTTTCTTTTTTTTTTTTTTTTTGACAGGCAGAATGGACAGTGAGCTAGAGAGACAGAGAGAAAGGTCTTCCTTTTGCCGTTGGTTCACCCCTCAAGTGGCCGCCGTGGTGTGTAGCGGCCGGCGCACTACGCCGATCCGAAGGCAGGAGCCAGGTGCTTTTCCTGGTCTCCTATGCGGGTGCAGGGCCCAAGGACCTGGCCCATCCTCCACTGCACTCCTGGGCCACAGCAGAGAGCTGTCCTGGAAGAGGGGCAACCGGGACAGAATCCGGCACCCTGACCGGGACTAGAACCCGGTGTGCCGGTGCCGCAGGCCGAGGATTAGCCTAGTGAGCCGCAGGATTCTCTTACCTCTGACCACAGTTTTGCAAGTGGTTCCTTTTCTTAACTCATGTTAGTAAACTCTTTGAGTGGGCCAGGTCTTACTTGGTGGGCCCTCGGCTGACTGATGGCAGGGATTGTGGAGATGGTGATCTGGACATATCATGTGCTTTCCAGGACAAACACTTCGGATATAGTTATAGGACTTAAAAGGGTTTATGTTTCCAAGAGTCTGGTGCATCGTAGGACTCAGTCAGTCCAAGTTCCTATGATTACTCTGCCTTGTTTTTGTGGGAGAAGCTCATCAATAGTATGTGTTTCAGAAACATAAAATCTCCATACATGTCCCATTTAGTTTCAATGTCCTCACTTCCAAAGCAATAGGAATGTTATTGGTTGCTTCACCAGTGGTCCAATTCATGAATAGAAGAATGTTAAATCTCCTGCAGTAAATCCAGAGGTAAGAATGTACTATGTAAGGGCATGCTATGGAGCACCTATGTCTATTACATTATTGAAATAACACAGTATAGTGATTCTGTGTAGATGACAGGAATGACAGCTCGAAGTGAGAAGAAATAAGGAAATAGGTGGTTATTGTTGAACTGGTGCTGCTGTCTCTTTGTAATCTAAAAGTTTTGGACAACCAGGAGTCTGTAACAGAATATCATGAAGGAGATCACATTTATAGCCAAATAAGAAAAAAATTTCAATGTGTTAGACATAGAAGGGTTTGTGATAAAGCATAGTTCAAGGGTCTTTTTGGACAGATAAGCAAACTGTGGCCTTGAGGACTTAATGACTTGGTCAGGGATGACAAATGTGTAGTACCTGTGTGACTACCACTTCTCCCAAACCTGTGACAGATATAAATGATCATGGCATTTGTCCCCACTTAGCCCAAAAAGGCCTCAGTTTCCTCCACTAAGTGCTCTGGCAGGCACTAGCCATTCAATCAACTCATAATAGACCGTGAAACTCATCCCTGGACCGGGAACCCTCTGTCACTCCCAGACCTGGGGTTTAATGATTGTAACTCTTGTTGGCGAAAGAGAAGTCTATGATTTTGCCTTTTAAATCTTGGATTTTCAGATGGATACAGATTACCTGGAATATAAGTTTTAATGATATCTATAATTCATAACCTATGCTGTTGTAGCAAGTGATAAGCAGGTTGGACACCCACATTTAGCACTTATCATCAGTTCTGAAAGGTACCCATGTCTCCAATGTACTTCTTTTTCTTCATTTTGACACATTCTCTTGGTCTATTGGCCCATCAATTAAAACCATTCAATCAGGCCAAGTAGAGGAAACTCAGATCTGTGTCCAACCAAACACGCCTAGAATGTTTGGTTGACTCAGAATTTCTGTGTTGTTTGCTTCTGGTTTTAGTTCTTCACTGTCATTTATCCACCACTCTGGTGAAGGACAGCATTGTCTTTAACACACAGCTGTGTCCAATTACTCGTGTTGCACACCTTTAGCTATTTGAAAGAGCTATTAATAAAGGGGCCTCAATAATTATTATCTAAAGAGGTCTCTTTTTCTGCTCTCAGTGACTTGTGGAACTCTGTGAATGTGCTGATGTTCAACAGTTTTTAAAATTTAAAAAAATGGTACTTTCACATGGTGCAACCTAAAATGTATCAATCTTGAAATTCCTGGGCAGAAATTTTTGAAATTATGTCCATAATGGTAGAAGATTATAGTAGTTAATAAGATAGTTTATGTCTTAGAGCGATTAACTGACACACAGTTGTGACCAAAGACACCTGTTATCATTAGGTGAGTGTCAAATCAGGAGGAGGAACCACATGGAACTCAACAATCTGATTCATGCTGGTCAAAGATGATGGTGAGAACCAGGCCGGGAAGAGGCACTGAACGACTCCAGGGGGTGTCTTTCACATTCCAGTTAACATGTGTGACTGCTCCAGAATGGGGAGATCATTTTCTTTCTTCAATAAGTTACCACCCTACATAGTATATATTGGACACCTAGACCAAAAAGACTTAAAAGTTTAATCTACCAAGCCTGATTCTCTAGGCCCTTTCGATCTTACTGGCAAAAATAACACAGTTATCATGAAGATTTAGGAGTCTCAACCTGCCTATGGGTGACATGTTTGTCAAGAATTTTGTTTGGAGTTTTGTTTCTCCCAATTGTCTAAAACTCACCAGTTTCATTCATTCCCAGTATGTGCTTGGACCCTGTGAGGTTGGTTGCCATTTTGATTGTTAATTTAGATGCCCCAGAGATAATGGTATAGTGGTTAGGAACTTGGGCTTTGGCTGCTGGAGTTAGACAAATAGGGTTCTCAACCCATCTTTACTATTTCTAAAGGTGTGAGTATAAGCGAATTACATTGTCTTTTTGAGCCTCAATTTTATGAGCTGGGCAATGGTGATGGTAACTAAACACTTTCATGAGTTGCTAAAGCATGCAGAGTGCGTTGTTAGCAATACCTACTACTCAAATACGTTTTCAGTAGTTTGCAAACTGGGGTGCACATTGTACCCTGATCATATCCTTTTAGCTTTGGGTACCAATCTCATTTTTGGCTTACTGCTTGAACCTGAGACTTTCCTTGGGCAGCTAGAGCTTCCTCCTCTGTGCTGAGAGCCATTTGTGCTGCGGAGTTTACAGTTGTTACCACCCTAAGCCACCCTAAGCCTGACCATCTGTAGCTAAGAACTGGTTATGGCAGGCCTATGTAAGTCCAGCTCCTTTGCTTGGCCACAGGGCAAACTCTTGGGATCAGGCAGAGACTGGAAATTTGCAGGAAATATTGACCTTTACTCTGTTTCTTTCCCTCTCCTGCCCAGCATTCCCCTACCTGGTATCACCTGACAGCACTTCCTAAATATACGAATCCTTGCCTCAGTTTGCCTCACAGGAACCTGACCCTATGGAGGGGATTGTCAGCGACATGAAGTAGGAATCCCATTTTGCAGATGTGGGAACCCAGGCTCAGGAGGCCACCTGACTTACTAAGTTCACTCCGCTAGTGTATAGCAAGACCTGGATTCCAGCCTCCAGTTCTTCTGGCCTGGGACTCGCACCTGTTTATTTCTACTTTTTCTGGTTATTTGTAAGAATGAGAGAAAGGCTGGTGCAAATGAGCTTCCAAGGAATTTGTTATTGAAGAGAGAGAGAGGAAAACTTGAATAAGGTTAAAGAAAAGGACTGCAAATCATATCACAAAGGCTGGATCCTGTTGCTTTTGAAACCATATTGCGGAGATCACTGATATCGGCAAGAAGGGGCTGGGAGGGAACCTGTGGGCTATTGTATTTCTATGTGCAGGGCATACGGCAGCCTACTTGATGCTGGCATCGGCTTGCTTCATGCTTAAACCGCTTATTAAAGTCTAGACGCAACATGAAAGCACGTAAATTGGTTCCAGCCATCTCTAGTAAAAACTTCAGCTGGAGCTGGGAAGTGATTGGAGCATCTCTTGGTGTAATTAACATTGACTCTTAAAGTTTCTTTAGCTTAATTGGTAACACTTTCTTTGGAAGCTGGTGAAAGCGTCTTGCTGGGAAGGTTAAATGCATTTCTGTGTATAAGATCAAAATTCAAATATAGTTTTATGGGCGCATTTACAGTTATGTTCTACCCGGGTGGTCTTTTTTCTCTGTATCTTTTCTATTTAAGATTTATGCTGTCATTCACCACAGTCTAAATGTGTTTTGATAAAAAGAAAAAAAATGAGCCGTTGCTGACGCATTTCAAACAGAGAGTTGGTAATATTTTGAAGCTTTCAGTAAATTGAACTGCAGTTTGGCTTAACCCAAGCTTCTCTTTCCCCCAAGCCCTTCACTTGGGAGTCTAGGGCTTAGATTTTGTTTGTTATTCAGAAATTGAAAGTAGCTACTACTATTTAGCTGGATCCAAAGGTAGGAAGCCAAGCATTTTTAAAGATGACCCTTCCCTGGCTGTGGCCAAACTCATTTGACCCCCATTATTCGGGAATGAGTGTGTTTATGGATGTGAAAGTGTTTATATGTATTGGGAGCGTCCCTCCTTGGCTTTGTGTCTTAAGGGTCTTGTCAGTGTAATGGGTTTTGAAAGTCAAAAAGCCCCTATGCTTTAAATTTTTGGAGAGTGATCAAAGATGAAGCTTCCAATTCTCTGGATGGTCCATAATTAAGGCTTGAGGGAGGGCCTGCTCGATTTTACTTTTAAGAGCTTTGGCTACCCATAACGCCCAGGGCCATGACTCGATCCTCATGTTTGGAATTGATTTCTACCCATTTCTATGGTGCAGAGAGGCCAACCATCTTCAAAGCAGTCCAACATTTTCTCTTCGTGGGGATGGTGTGTGGCAAACAAGGTTGTGAAAATCATACAGCGGCTGGCGCAGCGGCTCACTAGGCTAATCCTCTGCCTAGTGGCGCCAGCACACCGGGTTCTAGTCCCGGTCGGGGCACCGGATTCTGTCCCAGTTGCCCCTCTTCCAGGTCAGCTCTCTGCTGTGGCCAGGGAGTGCAGTGGAGGATGGCCCAGGTGCTTGGGCCCTGCACCCCATGGGAGACCAGGATAAGTACCTGGCTCCTGCCTTCGGATCAGCGCGGTGCGCCGGCCGCAGCGGCTATTGGAGGGTGAACCAACGGCAAAAGGAAGACCTTTCTCTCTGTTTCTCTCTCTCACTGTCCACTCTGCCTGTCAAAAAAACAAAACAAAACAAAACAAAAAACAAAAACATACAGCAAATAAAAATCAATGTGATCCAAGAATCCAAATGCAACAACTGCGTACATTTCTGTTTTCTCTAACATTTGTCTACAGTCATATATGACTTTAAAAATACATATATGACATTAAAAAAATGGAACAGTGTAGTACCTTTGCTCAAAGCAAATTATGTTAATGTATGTTTTTTTTTTAATTTACTTATTTATTTTCATTTTATTTGAAAGCCAGACAGATAGATCTTCCATCCTATGGTTCATTTCTCCAAATGCCAGCAACAGCCAGGGCTGAGCCAGGCCACAGGCAGAAGCCCAAAATTCCTACCTAGGTTGTGCTGGGGAGTGGCAGAGATTTAAGTACTTGAGCTGTCACTACTGCCTGCCAGGATGCATGAACAGGAAGCTGAATCAGAAGCAGAGCAGCTGGGGTTCAAACCAGGCACTGTTACAGGATGCATGGGATGTGGGTGTCCCAAGTGGCGACTTAACAACTGCCCCAATGCCCCACCCCTAGTGTGTGTTGTTTTGAGTTTTTATATACACACAAATTTTCTTCTTACACTCTTATTCATGTTGCATATGCAATATCTTTCTTTTTAATTTTATGATTTTAAGCATCTATAATTCTTTGATGAATTTCATGTAAATGGTTGTATAATAACTTATTTATTTATTTATTTTTGACAGGCAGAGTTAGACAGTGAGAGAGAGAGAGACAGAGAGACAAAGAGAGAGAGAGAGAAAAAGGTCTTCCTTTTTCCATTGGTTCACCCCTCAAGTGGCCGCTGCAGCCAGCGCGTTGCGGCCGGCACTGTGCCGATCCGAAGCCAGGAGCCGGGTGCTTCCTCCTGGTCTCCCATGCGGGTGCAGGGCCCAAGGACCTGGGCCATCCTCCACTGCACTCCCGGGCCACAGCAGAGAGCTGGACTGGAAGAGGAGCAACTGGGACAGAATCCGGTGCCCCAACCGGGACTAGAACCCGGTGTGCCGGCGCTGCAGGTGGAGGATTAGCCTTGTGAGCCGCGGTGCCGGCCTGTATAATAACATATTAACAGATTGTAGTTGCTTTTACATTCTCCTATTAGAAGATAATGTTCCTTAAGGTACCAAATCAGAGTTACCTGGAAGAATGAATTCCTAGTGTTACTCAGCATGGACTACACAGTTCACAACAACCTAGATCATATTGTATGAACAAATTGTTGATTATACTGTTTTGATCTGTATACATGGTATACGTGTATTGAAATATCATACTCTAGCCCATAAATTTATATACTTCTTACTAATACATTTTTTGTAAAAAGAAGATACTGTTATTTATTTCTTGCTATAATGCTGCAAATGGACAGGATAATTGTACAGTACATACAGACTTATCTGCTTGTTTTCTGTATCCAGGATTATTTCTTTCCCATAGATTCCAAGAAATGAAAAATCATCAAAGGGAATAAAATTATTTAAGAAGGGCCGGCGCTGTGACTCACTTGGTTAATCCTCCACCTGTGGCGCCGGCATCCCATATGGGCGCCGGTTCTAGTCTTGGTTGCTCCTCTTCCAATCCAGCTCTCTGCTGTGGCCCAGGAAGGCAGTGGAGAATGGCCCACGTGTTTGGGCCCCTGCACCCGCATGGGAGACTGGGAAGAAGCACCTGGCTCCTGGCTTCGGATTGGTCCAGCTCTGGTCGTTGCAGCCATTTGGTGAGTGAACCAATGGAAGGAAGACTTTTCTGTCTCTCTCTCTCTCACTGTTTATAACTCTACCTGTCAAATAAATAAATAAATAAAATTATTTAAGGCTCTTGATAATAGCGCCATGTGATTTTTCCAAAGTGTTCTTTCAAATTAATCTCACTAGCAACACACAGAGCTACCAGTATTGGTTATGGTTATTTTAAAAGTTCTATGTTATTTTGACAGAAAAATGGCATCTTGTTTCATTTGCCTGTCTTTGAAGACCTTCTCCACTCTCTCTCCTCTTCAGTGAATCATCTGTTCTTGCCCTTTGCTCACTTAGCTGTGGAATTTTTGTGTGCTAAAAAATATCAGAGGAGCTGGTGCTGTGCGCTGTGGCGAAGAGGGTTAACGCCCTGGCCTGAAGCGTCGGCATCCCATATGGGCGAGACCTGACTGCTCCACTTCCAATCCAGCTCTCTGCTGTGGCCTGTGAAAGCAGTAGAAGATGGCCCAAGTCCTTGGGCATCCGTGTGGGAGACCTGGAGGAAGTTTCTGGCTCCTGGCTTTGGATTGACATAGCTCCAGCCATTGTGACCAATTGGGGAGTGAACCATCGGATGGCAGACCTCTCTCTAGCTCTCTCTCTGCCTCTCCTCTCTCTGTGTAACTCTGACTTTCAAATAAATAAATCTTTAAAAAAAATATTGAGGGACAGTTGTTTGGCCTAGCAGTTAAGATACCTACATTTCCTAACAGAGAGCCTCAGCTTGAGTTCTGGCTCCACTCCCAATTTCAGCTTCCTGCTAATGTGCACTCTGGGAGACAGCGATGATGGCTCAAGCGATTGCATCTTTGCCACCCTTGTGGGAGACCTGGATTGAATTCCTGGCTCCTGGCTTTGTTCTGGCACAGTCTCAGCTATTGCAGGCATCTGGGGAATAAATCTGCAGATGGAAATTATCTCTCTCCATTGACCTCTGTAATATTCGAATGGATAAAACAAAGACAAATACAAATATTGATCCACATCATATATTACACATTATAGGTGATATATATATATTTTGGCCTTCATTTATAGTTTTTGAAATTTACATTTGTGTTGTAGGTTAGGTGATATGAGTGCAGGTCATTCTTAGAGAGCAGTGGTGGCATCAAGAGAGGACAGTCTGAGCAAGTAGATGGGCTGGTAGGCAGTTAGGTCAGTCCTAACTGGGAATGAGGGAAGGGGAAAGTCTCTTTAAGAGAGTGCAAAATGTTTGATTCTCCCCCAAAACTACCTGTAGCAAGGTAAAAATGCCAGATCCTACTCCTGAATTTCCAGGTTTATCACAAGAATAGCAAGTAGTGATTCTACTCCTTGGAGTTTCGGTTTATCATGAGAATAGAAAGGAGAAGTTACCAGTCACACCTTTCTAATGGCTTTTGTTTTATCTTGAGCAAGCTAGGCAGGGTTGCAAATCAGGCCTTTTGATGGGTTTTGTCCCCACCCTCTGACTGATTGTTAGCTGCTGTTCTATCCACCCCCACCCTCCCCAAAATTGTGCTTAAAAGACTCCATTTCTACCAGTTCCTCAGGTCTGCCTCTCTTGGCTGCTGCAGCAGGAAGTTTGTGACTTCAGTAACTCTTGCTTTGCTCACTGCCTTGTCCGTGTGGTCCACTGTCTCCTTTCTTGGCCATTTTAATCCTAAGGATTGTGTCTCGACTTTCCAGGGAGGAAGACACGTATCCTGGCTCTAATACCGTTGATGCCTTTCACATTTTACAATCAAGGTCACATAGTGCCCACATCACTTCTTTGCATAAGGAAATCCTATTTACCCTTCAAAGTCTTAGTGACACATAACCTTCTCATTCAGTTTTCTGGTCTTCTTCCATGGTTGGCACACGAGGAGTAACCTTAAAATTTTGTGCTTTATTAGAGACAGAACCTTCTTAGCATATGGAAGTTTTTTTTTTTTTATTGTTCTGCAGGAAGTTGCATTTTCTTTTTTCTTTCTTTGTGGTTTTTTTTTTGTTTGTTTTTTTTTTTTTTGTTTTTTTTTTTTTTTTGGACAGGCAGAGTTAGTGAGAGACAGAGACAGAGAGAAAAGTCTTCCTTCCGTTGGTTCCGACCCCAAAATGGCTGCTATGGCCAGCGCTGCGCCCATCTGAAGCCAGGAGCCAGGTGCTTCCTCCACGTGGGTACAGGGGCCCAAGCACTTGGGCCATCCTCCACAGCCTTCCCAGGCCACAGCAGAGAGCTGGACTGGAAGAGGTGCAACTAGGACAGAATCTGGCACCCCAACTGGGACTAGAACCCTGGTTGCCAGCGCTCAGGCGGAGGATTAGCCTAGTGAGCCGTGGTGCCGGCCATGGAAGTTGTATTTTCTTACAGTACCACCAGTGAAGTGTGTGAAGTTCCTTTGAAGATGGGCAGAGGGGCCAGCACTATGGCACAGGGGCTTAACGCCCTGGCCTGAAGCGCCGCCATCCCATATGGGCTGCTCCACTTCCAATCCAGCTCTCTACTATGGCCTGGGAAAGCAGTGGAAGATGGCCTAAGTCCTTGGGCCCCTGCATCCACATGGGGAGACCTGGAGGAAGCTCCTGGCTGCTGGCTTCAGATCGGCGCAGCTCCGGCCATTGCGACCAATTGGGGAGTGAACCAGTGGATGGAAGATTCTCTCTCTCTCCTCTCTCTGTGTAACTCTGACTCTCAAATGGATAAATAAATCTTAAAAAAAAAAAAAAAAAAAAAAAGATTGGCAGAAAAGAATGGGATGGGACTACAAGCTAAGAAAAGTATAAAACCAGTAGTTGGTTGAATTTTCTTTGGCTTCTTGCAGACAGCTGAGGGGTAGTGTGTGTGCACGCACATTGATCTAACATCTGTTGAAAAGTAGAGTTTCAGGCAAGGGTTTGTGTACAGGAGTTTATCTTGGAAGATGATCTCAGGGAGCAGGAGGAAGAGACCAGAGAGAATCAGGCAAAGACAGAGGAAAAGCCAATCTCAGGGTGTATTATTGAGCTGGTTCTTTTCTTTCTTTCTTTTTTTTTTTTTTAATTAATTTATTTGAAAGGCAGAATTACAGGAGAGAGAAAGAGAGAGAAGTCTTCCACCCACTGGTTCACTCCCCCAACATCTGCCAAGGCCAGGCCTAGGTCAGGCTTTCTCACATGCCTCTTATTAACTTTGGTTCATATGAGAAACTTTGCTGCTGTTGGCCAGATTCCCTCGCATGTCCGAGACCTTTTCTGGAGTAAATGGCATCTGCGGTTGGCATCTCCCTCTTGATCAATGTACTCAGGGCCTGCTCGTATGTGAAGCAGAGGAGCAAGATGCTAAAAGGAAACACATAAGCATGTTTCAAGGTATTGCTCACATAGCATTTGCTGATATTTAATTGTCCAAAACAAATCACACAGACAATTCTAGGGACATGGGCAGGCACTGCACTGTTATGTAGTTAAGAGTAAAGAACCAGGGGAAGGTAAAGAATTGAGGTCACTTTTGCAACCTGTCAACCATGCTTGGTTGGCTTATATTTAGCTTATTGAAATAAATCTCAATATATTTGGGTTGATTTGTTGGAGTATAGACCATTTAATCCCTAACACCTCTGAATAATATGCATAAAGCTCTTCATACCTAAGACTTGGTCAAATTCACTGTTCTCTTAACACGTGATGCTATTGTTTTCCTTCATAGAAAGAGCTCAATATTTTGAGTCTTTTTTTTTTTTTTTAAGAAAAAAAGAAAAGTGTCTCTTGGACTTAGAATGGCTTGCCTTCCTTTATGGAGCTTCTATTTCCTAAACTGGAAGCTATGTATACATGTTTTGCTAAGGTCAGCCCTGGGTCTCTGGTATCCATTGTCTTTGTGGAAAAAAGAAAATTCCTAAGGCTCTATATTATGTCCTCCTTCCATATTTTATGTATGTTTTGAAAGGAATTATTGCTTTGAGTATGAGTAGACTTGAGAATTATTGCAATTGGCTTTTTAAAGACTGTGTTATAATTTACTTTTGGCTTACTGATGCTACAGATTTGTGCAATATTTGCCTTTTACAATCCTTGGAAGTTTTATTTATAACAAATCTCACATTATTTTGTTCTTTCTCTCTCTCTGTATGTATGTATATATACACACTCTGTATAGACAGGATTCCAACTCTGAAGTGTGGTTGGGGTCAAGACACTGAGGACTTCCCTTCCTTTTGTAACCACCTTTGATTAACTGCAAAGACCTTGAAAAGTAGGGAGCCTAGATTTAAAACCAGCTTCTATTATTGTTAGTTGCATGGCTTCAGGAAGGTTATTTAATTTTCTGTCTCAATTTTCCCCTCTATAAAATATGTGTCACACTTTTCTTCATGCTGTTGTCATGTTGGTTAAGTGAGGTAACACATCTGAATCCCTTTGATTAGAGCTTTGCAGGTAGTCAGTGCTCAATAAATAGGGGTGATTCTTGTCCTAGCGTATGCATTTATCTTCTACTCACTGTCAGCTACAATGTTCTTCTTAAGAAAAGATTTATTTTAATTTTATTTACTTGAAAGGCAGAGTATATAGAGTAAAAAATTACTGCATATGGTGAAATTGACATATTTGGATTTGATTATTGTTTATCACCCTTGTCTATATTCACACTGTACAGTGGGCTTTCCACTTTCCACTTGTTGAACTCTTTATTTAGTGGAGTGTTAGGCCTTTGGCTATAAAATAAATTACCACATTAAAAAAATAGCCTGCTTAGATGTATTGAATTTTGAGTACTGCCTGCAGTTGTCTTGGCAGGGCCAGATCAAATGATTTTGGGCCTTATACAGACCATGAGCTGGGTGTTTGTCCCCTCAGCCAATGGTCCTTAAATATGCATTCACTTCTTCCTGGTTCTCAGTTAAACAGCATTTCTCAGAAACGCCATAGTTTACTTTGATCGTTCATTGAGCTCTGGCTCATGCGGCTAGAAGTGATGTGCACCTTCCAGGTCTCCCAGGGCTCCCAAAGTGGCCGTCTGCAGGCTTTTCCACATCTGTTCTCTCCTTCAGGGTGGCAGTTGTATTTGAGGATGGTGAAGAACAAGAAAGAAGGACCTTAAGTCACTGTTTCAGGGCTTGAAGGAGAGCTACCTGATCAAGAATGTATTGAACAATTGCCTGAGCAAAAACATAAGCACCTGCTATTGTGTTAAGCTTTTGAGAGTTTGTGGTTTGCTTGTTTTATTGCTTTGACTAGCTTTGGAGGAAAGGAAAGGAAAGAGGATGGGGGTTTGGTGGAATACGGAGTCCTGGGAGTGTGTCTACTCTGCCTCTGGTTTCACCACACTCCAGAACTCTCTGTGGATGTGCTGAAAATGCATCCCTCCTCTGCCCTGTGCTTTGTTCCTCGCTGCCTTCTAGGTGCTACCTGAGAGCTCTCTCTTACCAGTCACAGTATGAGAATCTCCATGTCTGTCTCTGCTCTATGAAATCCAACCCAAGGTCTTCTTCCACATCAGTACAAACTCCTGTGAACAGGGATGTCCTTCGTTTCATTCTTTGCTGTGCGTCTAGTTGTCAAATGAATGAGTGTGAAGTGCTTCACATGTGAATCGCTAGATGCTAAGGATTAATACAAGGAAATATAAATCAAGGATTTGGCTTTATACATTCTCTCAAGTCTTACCTGAAGGTACCATTTTCTATAAACCTGAAAAGACTACAGAAAATATATTATTTTCACTGCTTTTTCTGAATGAGGTGCCAAAAGGAGATACTTCCATTTTATTTAATTACCTTGTTTTGAAATATAAGAAATTTAATTGTAGAAGTGATTTTTCTAAGACATCTTTCCTTTACCTTAATCACTTCTTTATACTCTTATTTATTTGTTTTCTTTTTTCTTCTGAAGAGTAGGCCATCTGAGAAAATTGATTTTTGGAGGAAAACTTGCAAAAGATTTTATATAAATTATACAAGTTTGCCTGGCTGTTGAAGCAATGAATACAACTACTTTAGAGACCTTTTAAATCCAAACATAATTCCTTTAAAGACCGCGGTACCAGACAATGTGGCCCTTCCTTTGAAAGGCTTGCTTCTGGCACAAGGCATCTGGGGGCTTCTCCATTTGTTGTTGAAAAGTGCCCTTAGTAGAGCAGTGGGAGAGGAATAGTGAAGAGCGTGCAAAAAGCGATTGCTTTAAGCATATTGGCTTTTCCTTTCATATCTGCAACGTGATCCTATTATTTTGAGGCAATGGGGTCATTTAAGTGTGCCTGGCTAGAGGTTTGCTATTCTCCTCTATTCTTCCCTTTAAATCTTTTTTGTCAACCATGTTCTCCTCGACTAGCAGAGCAGCTGTCCGGGTAGTTATAATCCCATTAAAAAGGCCTCTATTATGTCAATAACATATTTATAGAGAAATTAGTCACCTGGGGTTGTTGGGTGATTCTTCTGTTTAGACATATTGTACCCCCAGAAAACCGGGACCATCCTCTTCTTGTTAGAGAAGGCCTGTGCCTTTGTCACGGTGCCATATTGGCTGAAACCGATTAGCAATTAACATGGAACATGCCTTCCTCGGTTTGCAAAGCTGCCTTAATCTTTTCCACTGATCATATTCTCTCAAGACATTCTGATAAAGCTGAGATTGTAGATGGGTCTGGGTGTATGGGGCTTATGGTATTAGGTGAAAATATGACAGGCATTAAATGACCATCCTGGCGGGAAAGGTAGGGAATTTTAACACAAAGACTTTCTGTACCTGTGCAGCACATTTGAGTAGTGCATCTTCTTCTGCAGACTCCATTTTTTTTTTTTTTCAAAAGACATGTTTTACCTTCTTGCCACATGAGTTCAGGTCTAAGTACAGTTTTCTAAGAACAACAGAAGAGGCAGAACCTTTTTCTGGGGTTGGGCCCTTGAGGTGCTGACTTGCAGTGTAGGAATATATTACATTATGAAACCATCCACCATTAGTGGGTTGAAGTTTCGTTTTGGAAACTCATCATGCTTTGCAAACCAGACGACACTTTTTTTTTTTTAACTAGACTAGAATAAAAGAAAGTGACATCAAAATGAATACATATACTGCATCATGCCTTGTGTACCAAGTTTTCTTTCTGATTTTCCAAACCATTATTGATTTTAGAGACAACAAAAGGATGACTTTTTAGGTTAGCATTGCAGGCACTCACTGTAAGTCCTTCTTAGAGTAGGAGTATTGGACAGCCCTGGATGGAGAACGATGAGTCACTGATTGGTGTAGGAGTACTTGTTCTCAGAATGTTGGTGTGAAGCTGCAAAAGAGGCCTCAAGAAAGGCTGTCCTTGGAGTTTCACTGCTGTCACCCACCTTCAGGATAAAGCAGGAAGTGCTCAGGAAAACCTTGCTAATTACTCTGACTTGATTGTATGCATGTATCTAAATATTATATTGTACCCCACAAATATGTGCAATTATTATATGCAAATTTTAAAATGCCCCTAGTCAAATTTGTAGAGCAGGCTATCAGATTGAAACAAAGCCACAGAAAGAATGAAGAAAAGCTAGCAATATTTATAGAGTGTAGCTGAAATCTCCTGTTTGGAATTACTTGGATGTCAAGATGAGATTCAAAGAAGTAGGGAGGCTTGGTTAGATCTGTAGTTCTGGGAGTCAGTTCTAAAAGTGTCAATCCTGCTCTTCAGTTCCTCCAAGAGAAGATTACTTGGTGGTCTTCCCAATATTCTGTCCTCCTACCCCAACCCCACCAACATGTAAAGCTTAGTCCTATTCAGAAAACCTGTGCTTCTCTACCGTGGGTGTATATGGGGTTGCATCTGGGAACACTGAAGTTATAGGGCCAGGACACAGAGCCCTTGAGCAATCAAATTGCATGGGTTCAAGAAAAACTGGCTGTTTCTGTGCCTGCATTCTTGCAAAATAACAAATGGCACAGCAGTGAAGATGCTACTTGGGGTATCCACATCTCAATAGAGCGCCTGGGTCCAAGTCCCAGCTATGCTTCTGATTCTAGCTTCCTGCTAATATCCATCCTGGGGGGCAATAGGTGATAGATCAAGTACTTGAGTGCCTTCTACCCATGTGGAGATGTGGATTGAGTTCTAGGCTTTGGAGTTCAATCTGGCTCAGCTCTGGCTGTTGCAGCCCCTTGGATAGTGAGTCAGCAGCTGGAAGATATTACTCTGTCTGTATCTCTCTCTCTCTCTCTCTCTCTTTCTGCCTTTCAAAAATCAATCATCAATCAATAAATAATTTCAAAGATAATGAAAAGTTTCCATGAATCTTTTGAAGCCTCCTCAAATAGAAACTCAGAATTAAATGTAGACAATGTCACTGGAAGATTAGTCTGAGCCTTTCTGCTCCTGGAACCAATGAAATAAATTGGGAGAAGGCTGGCACTGCAGCTCACTAGGCTAATCCTCCGCCTGTGGCGCTGGCACACCAGGTTCTAGTCCCGGTTGGGGTGCCGGATTCTGTCCCAGTTGCTCCTCTTCCAGTCCAGCTCTCTGCTATGGCCCGGGAGTGCAGTGGAGGATGGCCCAAGTGCTTGGGCCCTGCACCCGCATGGAAGACCAGGAGAAACACCTGGCTTCTAGCCTGCTGGAGGGTGAGAGACCACATGCCCATGGATCAATCTGAGTGTACAGAGTTAAGAACACCCTCGACCAGTAATTGCCCACCCAACTGATTCAGATACATGAGCCGAGTGCAGTTGGGCACAGCCCTTAGACACCTACAGCAAGCCAGCCACTCAGTTTTTTTTTTTTTTTTTTTCAAGTGGGAGGATTTGTATGTAGCAATCACTTAACTGATTCAGAGTCCAAGCAAAGTGGCAGCAATCAGCGTCAGGTGTCTTATTGCTGTCATACAGAGAAGTGTCCTCTAGGCCACTTTCTAAAGGAAGACATTGCTGAAACCTGAAAGAGGAAGAGGTTTTAGGCAGAGGAAACAACATGAAAAACTTGGAACATGGAGAGAAAGTTCACTGTTTTTCCTGCATACTGTTAGGTGTATATAAACACAAATATTCCTTCGCTCAAAGAACACCTTGCATAGCTATGATGTCAAAATCCACATGTAAGAAACAAGTCAATTTTCACATGAGATGAACTGTACTGAGTGCTGAATTTGCTCAAATCCTGGTGCAGGAAGTGTGTGTGTGTGGGGGGGGCACAAAGAGTGATCAATAGGGAGTGAAGTGAGCAGCCAGAAAGCTTCTGGGAAGATAAGCTAATTAAGCTCAAGGGACTTCAGGAATGTGTAGGACTTGACTGGTTGCACAGGAGACAGGAGCATGTTCCTGGAACTGTTTTGGGAACTTTTAGGAAGACCTAAATGAGCACCTACTGTATACTTTACTCCTGTGGGAGAAATCAGAGTGTAGGAAGCATGACCACATCCTTGTGAAAATGAGTTACACTTACCTTTGGGGTGCCAAGCTCCTCTTGAGTTATACAGACTCAGCCTATCATTCATTTCCATCTACGTGGTTGGAAACTTGGCTCTGTGGCAAGATGTCGGGAGAGGCATGAAGTTACAGATCAAGGAGGGCATCTTTGGGTGTTTTCCCTATCAGCAAGGAGCTTGATTGCCAGGTTCTTTTTTCAGAAGATGTAGCTTCATGACTACTTTCGGGATGGACTGGGAGCTTCCATTTCTGAACCCCTCAAAGTGTGACTTTCATGCTGAGCTGATGATTTGAACCCCAGGGTGCTGGTGCCTGGTGAGAGCTTTATCTTTTCTCCTTAGTGTTTCTGCTGGGCCTCCCAGGGACTTAGAGACGTATATGGTGTTTTCTTAGCCAGGCATCTTTCCAAAACGAGGTTATCAGAAATAAACAAGAGCAGCCCCCATTTGAAACCAGTGCTTAAGAAACCTTAATTTGGAGTGGGAGGTGGCCGGGACTGCTTTGCCATTACTAGCTCAGCATGGAGAGTCTTGAGTTGAAGTCTCTTTCAAAGGGACATATTTGTTGAATCACAAAAGAAAGCTGTTGTCAATAATAAGCCCAGACATCCAGGGACACGTGTGGAGATATATCATGCTGTCTCCTTCTTCTATAATTTGCAAATTTCATTGGAAGGACAGGGTGGGGTAGGGCATGAGGATCCTTTTAAATAGTCCCCTGAGTTCCCAGAGCTAGCGGAGTGTCCATCCCTGTTTGCTCTTATCAAAACTTTCCTCATGAGCTCTCAAGAGGCATTGGAAAATAAACAGGTGAGAAAGCTTTCCAAGAGGTACTGGCAATCTGGACACTTGCTGAGACAACACAGCAAAGCTGGTCCCCCTCCATCACTTCTCATTGTCTTGCATTCTGAGATCCTTCTTGTTTGTTCAGGAGAGTCTAATTGGCACAGTCAATTGCTCTCGTTGGATCCTTTGCCTTTTGCTACAATTTCAGAGGCTGAATATTTTGCATGAAGAAATATTCTTTTTTTTTTTTTTTTGGACAGGCAGAATTAGACAGTGAGAGAGAGAGAGAAAGGTCTTCCTTCCGTTGGTTCACCCCCCAAATGGCCGCTACGGCTGGTGTGCTGCGCTGATCCAAAGCCAGGAGCCAGGTGCTTCCTCCTGGTCTCCCACGTGGGTGCAGGGCCCAAGCACTTGGGCCATCCTCCACTGCACTCCTGGGCCACAGCAGAGAGCTGGCCTGGAAGAGGAGCAACCAGGACAGAATCTGGCGCCCCAATTGGGACTAGAACCTGGGGTACCGGCGCTGCAGGCGGAGGATTAGCCTAGTGAGCCACGGCACCGGCCCAAGAAATATTCTTTTAATATTGTCTGTGGATTATAGATTCAAGTCCTTTATTCATTTAAAAAGTATTTGTGGGAGCCAGCATTGTGGTGCAGTGGGTTAGGCTACAGGTTGCAATACCAGCATCCCATGTCAGAGTACTTGTTCAAGTCCCAGCTTCTCTGCTTCTTGTTCAGCTCCCTGCTATTGCACATGGGAAGGCAGTGGAGAATGACTCATGTACTTGGCCCCTGCCACCCACTGGGAGACCTGTATGGAGTTCTGGGATCTGTGCTTTGGCTTGGACCAACCTGGCTATTATGGCCATTTGGGGAGTAAGCTAGTGAATAGAAGATCACTATCTGTCTTTCTCTGTCTCTCCCTCACTTTCTCTCTGTCACTTTGCCTTTTAAAATAAATAAATAAATAAATTTAAAAAATAAAATGTATCTATTTATAGGGAATAGTAAGTGGGCTAAAGGAAAACATTCTAGGAGTTTACTGGTTTATTTTCAGTTTATAATAACTATAAGGAAAAAAACTGAAAAGCATGACAGATAATGGGAAAATTTTTGTAATATATATAAAGGATGTCTATGTATCAATAAGAATAAGCCACAATGTTCCACAGCACAGTGAGCTAATTTACAATAGCTTATTATATGTTCTTTGAAGAACTAGAAGAGAAGAACTCAAAGGCTTAAAAAATTCGTTAAGGGTATAAATTTAGGAAATTTTTAGGGTTTGGAAATTAATTGACAACTGGATTGAAACTTGCTTCTAGGTGAAATTATAATTAAGTCAGAAATTAGAGATCCAGAGACTTTCCCTCTGGAAAAACTACTAAATTTAAAAATGTGCAATGCTAAAGAAAGAGTACAAGATGCAAATGCTAATTATGATTTGGCAGTACATACTATATAAATATCTACCCCATAGATGTATATAATTATTACACATTAATCAAAAAGTATATAAAATCTTATTATTTGAATTATTAATTATAATAAAATTAGAATTAAAGGAAATCATTATTTAAAAAAAGAACAGGGAAAAGCCCAATAGAAAAAATAGATAAAAGATGTGATCAGATAGTTTTTTAAAAAGCAGACACAAGAGAATTGAATTTATAAAAAGCCACTCAACATTGTATTTAAAAATTGATGTTGGCCGGCGCCGCGGCTCACTAGGCTAATCCTCTGCCTGCGGCGCCAGCACACTGGGTTCTAGTCCCAGTTGAGGCACCAGGTTCTGCCCCGGTTGCTCCTCTTCCAATCCAGCTCTCTGCTGTGGCCCAGGAGTGCAGTGGAGGATGGCCCAAGTGCTTGGGCCCTGCACCCACGTGGGAGACCAAGAGGAAGCACCTGGCTCCTGGCTTTGGATCAGCGTAGCGCGCCGGCCGTAGCAGCCATTTGGGGGGTGAACCAACGGAAGGAAGACCTTTCTCTCTCTCTCTCTCTCTCTCTCTCTCTCACTGTCTAACTCTGCCTGTCAAAAAAAATTTTTAAATTTAAAAAAATTGATGTTAAATACAATGTGATATTTTTCACTTTGCAGATTAGCAAACCCTGGAATCCTTAGTAGTATGTTTGGTTAAAAATGGAGAAAAAACTCTAACTCATTCATTACCATGTACATTTAAATTGTTATAGATTATTTGGTAATAGCTATTAAAATTTAAAATGACCTTTGACCTAGAATCCTACTGAGATATCCACATATGGATAAAATAATGAATGCATGAAGTTATTCACTGTGGCTCTATTTGTAATTGCAAACAGTTGAAAGCAACTTTAAATGTTTATCAATAGGGGGCTGGATAAATACATTATGATATGCCATAGAGTATTATGTGGTTGTTAAAAAGGAGGTGATATTTAAGTATTGCTTCAAACTTATATCCAAGATATATTATTATTGAAAAAAGGCAGGGTACAGGACAATTTGTGTTATGAGCCACCATTAATATAACAAAAGAAAAAATACATATTTGACTGCATATGTATAAAATATCTTTGGATACACAAAAAATGGAAATAGCATTTCTTTTTTCCCAGAAGAGAACTGTGTAATTGGGAGACAGAAGTGGGAGGGAGACTTGGATTTCACTACGTGTCCTTGTGTGCCTTTAGAAATCTGTGTCATATGTATGAGTACATTTCCTGGTTAAAAAAATATCTAAGCTGACATACGAATTCTAGGACAGAGGTTTCTTTTGGGTTACTATGTATCTGAAAACTGGCATCATTCTTCCTTAAACCCATCTGGTAGAGTATTTGCATCACAAGGTCAGTCCATCACCATCTTCACCCCTCAATCGCCTTTGTCTTATTTAGTGTTTGGCATGGGGAAGGGGCTCAAAAATACTTGTTGGAAAAAGACATGGGATATACAAGATGACTTCATGTGGAACTGCAAATCTCAAATAGCTACAGTGAGGTGGGCTTTTACCTACCGTGATTTCCAGGACTGAGGTTTTATGTGGAAAAGGAACACCTTCTCCCTTAAAGAAAAATTGAGGAAAAGAAATGGACTTCTCGGAGAATATGGTATTAAAAATCCATAGAGCTGTATTGATGAAGCCTCTGTCCTAGCCACATCTTGGTCACTGGTCACCAATGAATTTGTCCTGAGAAGGTGGGGAGTGAGCAGAAGACTTTGTAGACATGGCTATGCCCTGTGCTGCTAAATGTTTAATAACTGACTTTTGGGAGAAAACAAGACAAAATCCTGAGTTTTAGGGTCATCGGTTTCCATAGTTCCATGTGCCTGCCATAGCCCATTTCCAGTTATCAATGTAACATCCATGAATGTGAAGTTGGGAAGCAAATAACACGTAACTCTCATGAACCAGCAGGAGCCAGGGCTAGCACATCATTCGCTATAACCAGGCAAGGATTTTCTTTCCATCACTAAAAACAGAAGTTTTAGGGTGTAAACAGACAGGGGTTGGAGTTTTAGAACCATTATGTAATTCTTCTAAGCCAGTGATTCTCAAAATGCAGTCCATGCAAATTCTCAGGCCCCAACACAAACCTGCTGAATCAGATACTCTGGGGATGAGGTCCAGTGATCTGCATTTTAAAAGCCTTCTAGATAATTTTGTTGCAGACCAAAATTTGAGGACCACAGTTCTAAGTCTTAATTTCTTCTGGAAATAGGCAGAAGTCTTAAAGAAAATATGAAACTGAAATAAGGATTAAACAAAACGATGATTTTAAGTACTTGGCACAGGGGACAGTCTCCATGATATTGAAGGTGACTTTTTTTTGCAGCTCATCCAGGCATTTAGGAGACAACTGAATGAGTTTGAGGTGTTTATGCTGGACGAATAAGAGGTGTGCCAAGGAAGCTGCATTTTGGCACACTTGAACCATCTGTTATTATCTGAATTCCTGTAGCATCACTGGAAGACGTGAATACCAGCGCTGTCTCTCGGTAGCATGCTTAAACAGAGCTTAGATGCCTTAGACTAGTGTTGGAAGGGTGATTTCCCAAAATCCCTTGGCACCCTAGCCTTTGAACCAACTTATTTTATGTGCACCAGAAACCAACCTCAATGAAAAGAAGATTGTGAGCAGTAGTAGATGAGGTAGATGAACATACTTGGAGATCTAAGACTTGAATCTCAGGAAAGTTTTGGTGTTAAGTAACAACACCTGCAGTTTTGGAGAATATTAACTTCATTTAGTGAACACCCACTACCTAGCAGACCTTGCAAAATGTTTTTCAGTATAGGTCTTATCTCCATTTTACAGATGGAAAACACAGGTAATATGTTGAAACACAGACAGTTCATTTCTTGGACATCAGGAAGACACACAGCGAGTCCCTTAACTATCGTTTGTGTTCTTTCAAAAATAACATCTTTTATTTATTTTTCCTTTATGCTATGGCTCTTGGTCATGGAAGGGCCACTCTCCTTGTTGTAGACCTGTTTTTTTTTAACATTAGGCAAATTTCAGATACAGTCATATCAGAATGGTCCATGAAAGTTTTCCCTAAAGGTACAAAGGTAAACCTTCAAAAGAGTGAGTGCAATGACATGGAGAGAGCCCCAGGGTTGTACAGACCACTGGCTGAATTTTGTCTTTACCACTGCTAATTCTCGATTTTGAGTAGATTACTTGTTTATTTTTTAAGTTTTAAAATTAAAAAATTGACACATAGTAATTGTACACATTTATGTTATACATTTATTCAATGTATAACAATTAAAGGTGATTAGCATTTCTATATCCTTAAACATTTATCATTTATTTTCATTGAGTGGCTTCAAATTCCCCTGTAAGAGTACATAATAAATGTGTAATAATTTGCTGCAGACTGTAGTCATCCTCTGTGCTGTAGAACACTAGAGCTTATTCCTTCATTGTCACTGTATGAGGATACTTCAAAAAGTTTGCAGAGTGGTGAGCTTTTGGTGTACTGGGTAAGACTTCTACACCCTGTATCCCATATCAGGGTGCCTGGGTTGCGATTCTAGCTTTTTGCTAATGAATACCCTAGGAAGGTATCAGATGATGGCTCAGGCAGTTGGATCTCTGACACCCAGGTAAGGAGACTTGGATTGAGTTCCTGATTCCTGTCTTTGGCCAGGACCAGTCAGTTTTTATAGGCATACAGGGAACAAATAAGAGGATGTAAGATCTCTCTGTCTCTCTGCATTTCCAATAAATAAAAATTTTAAAGCGTTCATGTAAAAGTAGAAGTAAAAATAAGCTTATCATGTTGCAAAACAATTTTGAAATCCAGGCATAATTCCATGAAATTTTTGAAGTACCTTTATAGTTTGGTACCCGTTATTCAATCTCCTTCTACCCTCCCTCCTGGCCCCTGTTCCTTCCTATCCTCTGGTGACCACTTCTCTCCTCTCTAGTATATAATTCATTTTTCTCTAAATGTCATAGTTGCATTCCTTAGAAGCAGAGCTTGAGATGGAGAATTCTGTGCAAATGATTTATGAAGGGATTGCTCTCGGGAGAAATTTGAACCTGAACAAGGGAAGCAAGAGACAGCAGGGGAAGATGCTGAGTGCAACTGTCGCATTTGGCTTAGCAGGCATCTTAGCTGCAGCCTGATCCCACTGGGAGTTCTGGAGCGTAAATTGTACCAAAAAATTGGTCCCAAGGGGTGGACCACCATTTGTACTTCCATGTCAGTCCGTTTTGGGCTAGAGGGTAGCATGGGAGAGGGTACAGTCTCCTGTGAAGTGTTTTTGTCCTCAGAGAGCATTTCTCAGGGAAAGAGGGAAGCTTTGAGCCTCACAGTCGTTAGTCATAGTAGAGAGAGCTCACTGGAATCTGGGTGGAGCAAGTCAGCTCCTATACGGTAACTCTTCCTGTTTAACAAATGCAGGACCTAGTGTTCCCTCAAAGGGAGTATTGCAAGGATTAAATGGTATAACGTGTTGAGTGGATCAAAATCAATGTTAGCTTCATTTGCTTTCTGTTTTCTCTAAAAGATGATGCCAACTCCCTTGTTAGGGTGATGATACCTTCTCAGAGAAATCAAACTATTCCCCCCAACTTCAGATTGGAAGAGAATAATTCTGGGAGAATTATTACTTATTCACTAAACTATTTATTTAGCACCTACTGTGTACTAGTCACAGTTCCATGTGCTGGAGATACAGTTGTGAACAAGAAATGTAAGATCCCTGCCCTTATGGACCAACTTCTAACGAAGCAGAATAGACAACCAGCAGAGAAACAAAACTAGAACATTTTAGCTAGTGATAAGCACATACTCCAGTATGGAATCTAGAATGATTGGAATGCTGCCTTAGATTGAGTGGTCAGAAAGGTCATCTCTGAAATGACGCTCACTTGAGGATCAAAATGAGTTGGTCAGTTGGAGTTATGGGAGAAGACTGTTTCAGGCAGACAGAGTGCCTAGTCCAGTTTTCCAAGGAAGAAGAAAGTTGGAAAATTCAAAGTGCAGAGGAAAGGCTAAAGTGCTGAAGCAGGGAGAACAGTGGGTGGGGTAGGGATAGGAAATGAGCCCAGAGATAAGGATGGGAGATTGGCCCAAGCTAGATCCTGCAGAGCCAGAGGAAGTTCTAAGAAATTTTGACTTTATTATAAATGTGAAGGGGAGCCAATGTGGTGAATTTATGCAGGGAAATGAAATAAGCTTATGTGTATTTGAAAGGACCATTCTAACTAATTTTTGAAGAATGAATTTTAGGAGAAAAAAAGTGGAAGCAGCGACACCAATTAGGAGGTCACTGCAAAGATAATATTGGCCAGAAGCAATGTCGGGAATCAGGGGAATAGATTTGAGAAATCTGTTAGTAAATGGATTTGGGAAATGTTTTGAAGGCAAATTCAGTAGGACACACTGACAGACCACATGTTGTCTATGAGAGAAGGGGAGAAGTCAGGATGAACTCAATGTTTTTTGTCTTGAACCTTTGGGAAGAGGGTTTAGATTCTTAGTAAGATTGGAAAGACAAGGGAGAAGTGGGCATCTTGTGTATCACGGACAGAAGGAAGGAAAGGAGAAAAAGAGAGAGAGAGATAGGAAAAGAAAAGAAAAAGGAGCATGCCATAAGGCAGAAAATAAAATGGAGGAAATGCAAAATTTAAAAAATGTAGAGTACTCAAAAGACTTAATATCACGGACAGGAAAGTTGGATGCAAAATTTATGAATATATGTACTGGATTTGAAGAGCCTATTCTAAAGAGTTCGGCTCATTGATCAGCATTTTCAGAGAATGGCAAATGTAAGCCTCTCCTATCAGCTCTTCTAAGAGGAAGCATCTGGGGGTATTTAAGATTTTGGAAGGACTGAGGGCTCATTTACTTTAAAATTTCAAGATTCTTTCTTTTCTTTTTTCAGATTTAGTCATCAAAACCATAAGTAACAGGGGTCAACATCTTTTCAAATAGGGATCTTTTCAGAGTGAGGTACTTTGAGAAATCTCAATAGACAGGCAGAAAAAAAGCAACGTCTTAGCTTTTTCCATTGGCCCCACGTATTTGGGGCACAAAAGACAGGAGCTAGCCTTCTGTTTCCATCATGCTCAATAGTAAAAATCATGAAGCAAATGTAGCATTTCCCTTTCAAAGATTTCAAATTAAGAAAAATATGTTGGGGTTGGAAACTTGGGAGAGATGTTCTGTGCTGATCTCTCTGTCCAAGACCAAAAATTCCAAAGAGCTTGGAAGAAAACACAACACAAACCATCCTGTAGCTTTGTTCTTGGTTAACGGTTCTTCCCTCAAGACAAACCCATTCTTCCCAATGAGACTGCCTTCTATTTATTTTTTTAGGGATGTGAATTTTACCCTAAAGATTAAGGAGATCAATATAAAGGTGGTTGAGATGTGATTTTTTTCATTGCCTTGCTATGTTTTAGAAAGTAGCTACCAGGGAACCTAATGAGGGATAGGGATTCCTTTGGAGTCACTTGGAGCTATTTGGTGGCCACATGGTTGTAAGCTGGAACCTTCTAATGAAGAATTTCTCTCCTGTCTTTTCTTTTAGTGGCAAAGGGATAAGATCCTTGGTGCAGTTGAACGGAGATAATTGGGGCCCTGGCTTAGAGTTTTGGTTGAGCTATCATTTTTAATCACTTATGAACTTGTCCAGATGGGCATTAATTGGAAACCACAATTAAATCAAGCAGTTTTTAGTATCAGTATACTATACCTCATTCTAGTACAATTGCAGGGGTGGAGAGAAAAACATTTTTTTAAAGATGTATTTATTTGAAAGAGTGACGGGGGAAAGACAGGGAGAGAAAGAGAGAGAGAGAGAGAGAGAAATATCTTTTTTTTTTTTTTTTTTTGACAGGCTGAGTGGATAGTGAGAGAGAGACAGAGACAGAGAGAAAGGTCTTCCTTTGCCGTTGGTTCACCCTCCAATGGCTGCCGAGGCCGGCGCACCAAGCTGATCTGAAGGCAAGAGTCAGGTGCTCATCCTGGTCTCCCATGGGGTGCAGGGCCCAAGTACTTGGGCCATCCTCCACTGCACTCCCTGGCCGCAGCAGAGAGCTGTCCTGGAAGAGGGGCAACTGGGACAGAATCTGGCGCCCCAACTGGGACTGGAACCCGGTGTGCCGGCGCTGCAAGGCGGAGGATTAGCCTAGTGAGCAGCGGCGCCGGCCAGAAATATCTTTTCTATCTACTGGGTCACTCCACAAATGTCTGCAACAGCCAGTTCTGGGCCAGGTTGAAACCAGGAGATAGGGAACACATCCAGCCCAAGATTTTGGGCCATCAATCACTGCCTTCCTAGACACATCAGCAGGAAGCTGGACAGAAGCAGAGCAACTGGGACTCAAACCATCCCAAATGAGGTGACATCACAAGTGGTGATTTAATCAACTGAACCACAGCAGGAGACCCCCCTCCCCCCGCCAGCACTGTTTATTGGTATCCACTGTACTACAAGTTTTGAACTGGGAGTGTAATACGTATTAGTGCATCCATTCCTCATTCGATCCCTGAGCATTATTATTTCCATATATGTGCTGTTAAGTGAATCTGATATGTGGTTACATCAGACACGAGGTATTTGGTGACATCTTTTTCTGCATAAAGACAATAACTTGAAGTGGAAAGTTACAACAGAAGCCAGGCTTCAGGGAGGGACTTCAGTGACCCCAATGTGTGTTCACACCCAAGAAAGAAACTGTGATGAAGCAGTTCTTTAATGGAATGACCATTGGGATTGGTTCTGGGTTTAGCACTGAGGCTGGCACATGAAACTCTGACACTGGATATGAATCTTTGGAAGGAAAAAGAGTGATACTTGCAAACTAGAAGAAAGGACTAGCAAATTTGAACCGCTATTTTCAGTAGAAATTTCTATAATAAAAATGTTCTGTATTTGCACCGTCAGACATAGTATTGATGGGACACCACAACAGCTATTGAGCGCTTGGTGGGAGGCTAGTATGACTAAAAGAATCAATTTTAATTTTCTTTAAATTTGAACAAATTCAAACTTAACTTTAAATGGTATCATGGTTCTAGTGCCTACCATAACTAAATACTTCAGTGCTCACTGTGCTGTGGGATCCTCATAGTTAAGAATAGCTCAGTAAAGCAGAGTTGAGAGGTATGAAAGGCAGTGCAGGCGAGATACAGCAGGTGGAGTGAGACATGTCAGAGTGAACATAGCCCAAATTGATTTAGAGCTTGATAAGGATCATTTTAAGGACTGGACTTGTATAAGCAGTTATGAGCTGGAACAATATGTGCACTGATGACCTCATTTGCCTTTTCATGGTAGTGAGCTTTGGGTTACATTTAGAAGAGGCAGCTGGAGTCATTGCTCTTCAGAGCTTGCCACTTGTTGTGGTCCTTAGCACACTGTATGTGTTCAGTAAATATTTATTTTGGGTGAATGGATGGATAAATGGAAGACAAAGAAAGTCATCTGAGATCATTGTAACAGTTAGTATTGTAATGCCACATAATAAACCACTCCAACACTCAGTGACTTAAAACAAGAATCATACCCTCTGGCTCAAAGACTAACTGGTGTGGCTTGTGTCATGTGAAATAATTTAGGGATGGTTTAGTGTAAAATGCAGCTATGCAAGAGGTGCTCTCTTCCTGCAGATGGCAAAGCTCAAGAGGGCAAAAGGAAATGTATGAGGCATTTGAAGGCAGAGCCTCAAAGCTACTGCTTTGTCACTTCTACCCGCATTTCATTGGCCCAAACCTGTCTATTCACTGATCCAGAAGTTAGTGGTTGAAGAAGTGTCTCTGCCTACAATGAACAAGGACAACTATGAAGCCACATAGCAAAAACAATGATTGGAGGTGGTGCAGAAAGAGTTGGGTACAAAATGTAACTTCCATAGTGATATGGTGAGCCAAGATAAGACCTGAGTTTCTGTTACAACTGTGTCTAGTTCCACCGTATAAATTTCTTTCTCTTCCTCAAATACTTCTTGTATAATCATATACAGTTTTACCATCTTTAGCCTCCAGGGCTGATGTTATGTGCCTATCCTTTAAAACAGTCTGATTGTCTACTTTAAAACTTTCGTTATTTATCTCACGAATGATTATCATTTTTGTGGTCCTGGACTGCAATCAATCCACATGATTTGGCTCCGTCATAGGGTTGGAGGTGTAGTCTCATGTTAGTCTGCAAATATTTTTGCCTTAATCACGGACCATCTCAGTTACTAACAGCCTGGGATTCTGCTGCCAATGGCTGAAGCATAAGAGGGTGGAACTTTCACAGTCCCAATACCCTGGGCTGATTTTCAAGTTCAACTGAAATTCCTTGCTGTTGTCAGAACCTACCATTGCTTTATTTAATCGATTCACTATGAAAAATTAAATGTGGCAAAATTTTCTATTTTTGATATATAATTCTATGAATTTTGATAAGTGTAGGCAGCTGAGTAACCAATCAAGATATAGCACAGAACCACAGCTCACAAAATTTCTGTGTACTGACCTTTCATAGTCAACTCTTCTCCTAACCCAAACCTTTTCTAGAATGTCATATGAATGGACTCCTACATGTAGTTTGGCCTTTTGAGTCTGGTTTCTTTTAATTAGCACAATGTATTTGACATTCACCCATGTTGTGGCGTATATCAGTGGGTCATTCCTTTTTATTTTTGAATGGTATTCCATTTTGTGGATGTGCCACATTTTATTTATTCATTCTGAAGATGTGAGACATTTGGCCCCAGTTTTTGATAGTTATGAAAAGGTATTTTAATTATTGACATGTAGGTTAAATATTGACATTTGGAGGCAGGTGTGATACAGCAGGTTGAGCTGCCACTTGGAATGGCCATATCCCATATCAGAGTGCCTGGTTCGAATCTTGGCTACTTCATGCTTCTGATCTAGTTTTCTTCTAATGTGCCTGGGAGGCAGCTGGTGATGGCTCAAATACTTGGGTTCCTGCTAATCCCATGGGAGACCTGGATGGAGTTCACAGTTTCTGGATTTTGAAGACATTTGGGGAATGACCCAATGGATAGAAGACCCCTCCTTTTTCTCTCTGTCTCTCCCTCTGCTACTTTGCCTTTCAAATATATAAATAAGTCTTTAAAAAAGGTATTTACATATAGGCTTTTATGTGAACATAAATTTTCATTTCTCTTGGATAAATACTTAGGCATGGGCTTTTTGGGTTGTATAGTAATATATTTAACTTTTTAAGACACAGCCAATTTTTTTTTCCCAAATTTTGCATTCTTAGCAATAGTGTGTAAGAGTTCAAGTGTGTAAGTGTGGCTTTTTATTTCTCTTCTTCCCGCTTTGCCAGTTATTTCCCTATATTAATTTGTAATCCTAGACCTGTCTGTTTCCTCAGGCTGATTTGTTTTTGGCTTCACTTGTAGTTCAAAAGAAGCTATGTCTAGCATAGATCTTCTGTGGAGTAAAGTATATCACAGTACTTTGTTTGGAGTAATAGGTGTGAGTACTGGTGTTCCAGTGAAAGAAAATGGAATATTAATTTGCTTTTAGTACACTGAGCATCTAAGGGTAACTTTCTTCTTTCTTCTCAGTTACCGCAATACAAAAACAAATGTTGATCCAGACAATATGTGTAGTTTCTACAAAACTGGTTTCTTAGCCTTAGCTCCTTGCTAAAAATCGGGTCATCAACCTGCCATGATTTATGAAATTCACCAAGCTGAATTCTTGACTTAGGCCTTTACCAGTTTCATTGTGTCCTGGCCCAAGTCTCAACTGCCAGCACCTGCCTGTTTTTGTTTGAGACCCTGCTCCGGTCATGAAAGGCCACTGTGCTCATACACAGGGCAGGTTGGAATGATGTGGAATGAGACTCCCTAGGAGCAGCCCTCAACTGCTGACTGACAGAAAAATAATGGGTTGAATTGGTACATAAACACCCCAGTTCTCTCAGCCTCTCTTTGGAAAACTTTCAAAATATGTTCATACTGGCTCCCAGAATTCCCCAGTGCACTTAAGCTTCATTTGCCCAAGGTAGCAAATTCCTTGATAACATAAAATTTATTGGTTGTCTTCCTTTCCTTGTTTGACTTTTCCACTTTCTTGCTGTTGCCCTTTATTTCACAGATCACCTACTTGAACTTAACTCTTGACTTTGTGTCTACTTTGTGGGGAAAGAAGACTTAGACTGCCTAGTCTTGATTTCTCTCTGCAACTCCCTTGTTTGGTTGCCTGCATCCCTGACATCTATGAGCTCTACTGCCCCTTAATTAGATCTACTCAAGCTCACATCTAGCACTCAGGTTCTAATGTATTTCATGCAGCCCTGCCTTCCTTCTGCCCATGGATATAATATAGCTTTATGGTGGGAAGAATATGATTATAGGAGTCACATCTGTGTGGACTGGGGTGACTTAAATTTATCCAAACCTCGATTATGACATTTCTAAAATGTTAATAGATTCCATCATGAAGATGGTTTAGAACTTTAAAACACCTTTGAGTGTTTAATGGATAGTATTAGTCATCAGTATAAATTAGTTTTCCTGTTTTTTATTTTCTGATCACTTTGAGACTAGATCTTATTTTTTTTTTTTTTTTTTTTTGACAGGCAGAGTGGACAGTGAGAGAGAGAGAGACAGAGAGAAAGGTCTTCCTTTGCCGTTGGTTCACCCTCCAATGGCCGCCGCTGCAGCCGGCGCACCGCGCTGATCCGATGGCAGGAGCCAGGATCCAGGTGCTTTTCCTGGTCTCCCATGGGGTGCAGGGCCCAAGCACCTGGGCCATCCTCCACTGCACTCCCTGGCCATAGCAGAGAGCTGGCCTGGAAGAGGGGCAACCGGGACAGAATCCGGTGCCCCGACCGGGACTAGAACCCGGTGTGCCGGCACCGCAAGGTGGAGGATTAGCCTATTGAGCCACGGCGCCGGCTTAGATCTTATTTCTTTCATGGCTGACCACTTTTCAAGACCATAAATCAAACAGTCAGCTTGTTTTTATGTTTGGCATTAGGTTTTTCATTGGCTTAGAAATTTGACATGATGTGTTTGTGCCATAGTACCCTTCTTGATAAATTCTTTTCATAAAATAAGTAATTCCTTTCAATATTATAGATCAGGAGTTTCAGCAAAATTACAGAATATTTCCCAAATGTATCAGGGATATTCAAAAAGTTTATGGAAAATGCATATTATGAAAAACTATGCATGGATTTAAAAAAAATTGCACCAAAATGAACTTACAGCTTAATTCTATTTTCCATGGACTTTTTGAAGCCACTTCCTATGTTAAGGTTCCATGACAGAAGAAAGCAATAATATGAAAATAAATGTCCTGTTTTTGCTTTGGATCCTAAACATAGTAAGAGAGAGAAGACTCAGAGGAAAACATTTGTTTTAGTGTTGGAAACAACAAGAAGGTTCAACTAGTTATGGTACAAGTAATGCTTATTGTTTATTAAATACACGGACAGAATGTGGCAGGTGTTCCAAGTGCTTTATAGGTGATCCCTCCACAACAATCTGCTAGTGTTTATCTTATTATCATTATGCCCATTTTTCAGAAAAATAAATGAGGCCAAGTTTATTAATGTGTCCAAGTTATAGTCCTAGCAAGTGGCGTGTAGGAGTCAAACCCAGGGAGTTAGATACCAGAGTCCATCTTCAAACTCTTTGCCAAGCTGTCTCCTCAGCTCAAGTAGTTGTGTCATAGAGAATTAATGGCTCTCTGGGCATTTTGTTCTGTGTTGAATAATGCTAGCTCTTTATCTTAAGTGTAAATCAGATTCTTGGTTCTTTAAACTTTTTGATCTTAGGTCTAACAGTCAGAAAAGATTATTTGTGTCTTCAGCCTGACAGCCTTCCAAGGCTCTCTCCATCACCTCTGGGTTTTCTCTTCTCCAGATTAAACAGGCCATAAATCTCTGCTGCAAATCACTTGTGTGGCATGTATATTCATGATCACACGAAGGCTGCTGCGCATCTCTACTAGTCATTGCTGGGGCGAGATCTTCCACCAGGCACCAGTTTGCATTAGCTTTCATCATTCCTGGTCTTAGTCTTGTTTTCAAGGAAGGCAAGTTCAAAAGGACTGAATGGGAGTGTAAATTCAATATTCTACAGGAAGGCATGAAGAGCTCTAGAAATAGTGAATACATATGTACAATGTTTTTTCTGTTTATTTTCTTTAAAAGATCAATGCTTCAAGCAAACACGTAATATATTCTGGAATTTATTATATATATGTATATATGATAAAATCACATATGAGAGGTTTTCAAAAAGCTCATGGAAAGTATCCATTATGAAAAAATATTTGGGGCTGGTGCTGTGGTGTAGCGGGTAAAGCCGCCACCTGCAGTGCCAGTATCCCATATGGGCACCGGTTCAAGTCCTGGTGCTCCATTTCCGATCCAGCTCTCTGCTATGGCCTGGGAAAGCAATAGAAGATGGCCCAAGTCCTTGGGTGTGTGGGAGACTCAGAAGAAGCTTCAGGCTCCTGGCTTTGGATCAGCACAGCTCCAGCCATTGCGGCCAATTGGGAAGTGAACAGAGGATGGAAGATCTCTCTCTCTCTCTGCCTCTCCTTCTCTGTGTAACTTGACTTTCAAATAAATAGACAAATCTTAAAAAAAGAAAAATTATACATGGATTTCAAAACTTTTTCATGAAAATAATTCTTTGAATTTCATTTTTCTGTGAAATTTTTTACATATCCCCATAAAGTCAGAAAGGAAGTAAAAGGAAGAATACTGATTAGATATGAAGTGATACAGTATTAATTCATATTAAATTTGATAAATTAAGAACATATAATGTAATCCTTGAAGTAACCACTAATAAAAATGATCAAGGAAATATTCTTAAAAAATTACAATTGAATAGATTAGAGAATGCTGACATGTAGATGACCTGTCCAAATGAAATAAAGCAGAAACAAAGGAATAAAGGAAAGTGGAACAAATAAAAACAGCATCAATGTGAAGTTAAACCCAACCATATAAATCATTGCAATAAATATTAAGGGATTAAACACTCAGTTTGAAAGGCAGAGATTGTCAGGCTGGGTGAAAGACATAAATCTGCCTATATTTTATTTACAAGAGACACAAACTAAAAGTAAAAGCCTGGAAAAAGATACATCCAGGAAGAAATTGAACTACAAAAATTGCCTAACTTGCCTGAAGTAGGAAGTATTCAGCACCTACACAGATGTTCAGGGGCTGAAGAGAAGGAAGCAATATGAGAATGATTTCTTCCAACAGGGATGTGCCAAGTACTAAGACTGTTTCTCCAGAGATCCAGCAAGTTCAGCAGTCAAAGTAATGCCTTTCCCCTCACCCTTATTGGCTCATTTCTGCAATAAGAAACCATTTGTATTGGGTCAAAATGGCAGTTTTCTGCCAGTTCCTCCAAGATAGCAATTCAGCCTGACCCAGCAGCTTAGCTGTAAACAGTAGCAGTCACATGCATGGATACCAGTTTCCTTCACCTGTTGGGGCTTGGGATTAAGTTTAGCTGGCTGACACCCTTTTTCCTGGTCTAGCATGTCCCCTTTTCTTGTTGGCCCCACGGTAGTGGCTATTGCCAAAATCAACAATGCTAGAATATAAGAAAGAGAAGTGAGCTGTTGGCATGTTTATGGCTCCAACGTTGCCAGCGGACTGGAGGATGTAAAAATGAAGAGATGCTGTTGTGATTTTGTTCTTCACCCTTGGCTGTGAGGTTTCCTAGCGATGAGTTATTTTCTGCACATGAAGCACCTGCGCAATACATGGCTGGTCCTTCACCAGCTGAGCAAAGTAGCCGGCCTCTGTGAAAGAGAGAATATTCCTTCTGTCCCTCTGACCTCCTCCTGAGACTCCTGTCTGCCATCCTTCTTCAGGGCTCCTCAGGTGGGGCAATTGCAGGGATATAATTCTGTTGACAAAATTCATGGTTTCAGTCCTGCAAATTAGATGAATTTCAGTTAGGTTGGAGTTTGTCTACGACCATAATACCAATTACACCAGGCTGACGAGAAACTTTCTGTGCTGGGTGGTTGTTTTGCTGAGAGTTGGCTTTAACTAACCTGTCTTCTTTAACCCTGCACACTTGAAAGGCTTTCCAAGGCAGCATTCTACCCGCCCCCTCCAAGCCGTTCTCTCAAAGGGAATGAAGGTGACAATTGGGTTTGTTTCTCAGCATTGTTAATTTGGTTGATATTGGGGCTATTCCAAAGAAACCATTTAAGCTATCATAGAAAATGAAGGGCAACATATTTGAAAAGGATTGTGGAACATTTTGGCTCTTGGAGTGAACTGCATAATTTTTGGCAAAAAGAAAAAAAAAAGGAAAAAGAAAAAGATGAATTCATTATCTACAAATAGTGGAAAATATTATAAATGGCAGTAAATGAAGTAAATGGGAGTTTCCACTGAAATGTAGGATTCTTTGAGCCAGCCACCCAGAAGGAACACAGCTTGGTTTGCGGGGTGGGGATTATGAACTGAAATGCAAGACACTGTTCTTGGGCTCCAAGCAATGTTTGGGAACAAGGCATTACTTCTGCTGCTGTAGATCTTCTGGTTTACTGCCCATCTGGGCTGTGTGTGCCTTGCAGCCTGCTAACTTGAACCCAAACTGAGCTCTAGCCTCTTTGACTTAGATCTGACCTTAGGGTGTTGCTTTCCTGACTGACTCAAGCTCCAGGGGAAAAGAAAATACAGTAAGAGGCTCACCCCTCCTTTTGTGAGGAAATGGTCTCTCGCTTTTGGATCTGCTGCTCTGGCTGCCTTCATGGGTGTGCAGAAAAAAAGCCGTGGCTGTGTCTCCCTGATGATGGGACTAAGCATGTCTGCTCAGCTTGGACCCCGCCTTCTTGTCCTGGGGGTTGGAGTTCCCAGCTTTCCTGCATGAGAGCAGAAGGCCACACCCATCCCTGCCACCACCTCCCTCATCTGCTGCACAGGACATGAAGACCATTCCCCACCTTCCCTGGCAGCCAGGTACCTCTTGCTCCTACATGAGTGAGTTCCCTGCTGGCGTAGAATGGAAATGAGATCTGCCTGCTGGACTCTGTTCTGTTCTTCTGGTGAACAGAGCAGGTGCTCAATAGCATAGTGTCTTCTCAACCTTTTCTTAACTAATCTCAGTGATTTGTGAGAACTATGAAATATTTAGAGGTGATTCTAAACTCTTAGTATCTGATGTTTACTATGAATTCCAGAAGCTATATAATGATGTCCATATTTACATATTTACATTTATATCCTAGAGATTTTATTTTTAAACCTTTTTATCTCACTGTAAGCTATCTTGTATTTAGCAAAAAATAGCTCTAAAGTTAGGTCTGTGAATTTTTGCTCATCCAGTGGAAATTACGGTGTGCTCATGCCAAATTCATGTCTACAAGTAGTTTTTGGGAACTTACTATATGCAAACTCCAGGAGATATACAAGCTCCACATTCATACTTCAATGAGCATAAAATCTGCTTGAAAATATAGAAGAGACACATATGGAACATCTGATATATACCTCTTTCTATTTGATGTGTACATATCAAATAAGTATGTGTGTACACTCACATATGAACATATGTGTATATATATTTATATATATACATGCACACATACTTCCATATAAACCCACTCACAGAACACTTGCATGCACATATTCCCATACTCTCATGCATATATATACAAACACTCAGACACATACCTGTATACCTGCTCACCCTCACATGCATGCACATACCCACTCACAAATGTGTGTGTGTGTGTTTTCACACTTACCTGAGGATGCTTTTGAGGAAAATAGAATTAAAAGATGAATTTATTTTGTTACAAATATTTTTGAAATCTATGCATAGTTTTTTCATAGTTTATATTTTTGATGCTCTTTTTGATGTACCCTTATGAACACACATAGGTTCCCATTTATGTAGATTTACACATATAGATCCACATACACACATTTTAAAATTGTGATGAGTAAATAGTTATAGCCCCTTTATTTTAAAAATTGTTTTGATACAGGTGCTCTTCATGTTTCACCTCATTAAGCATGGTGCTGACTTTTGAAACATATTTTATCATATTAAGGGACTCTCTTTCAGTTCTTACTTTACTAAGGGAGTTGTATTCTTAGAAATTTGAAAACTACCCCAAAATGCAATGAATAATGATGGACATTCATATACCCACCAGTAAGAACTGAGGACTGGTTAAATATTGCTCTGTTTGCTTCTTCCAAATTTAAATAAAGACAGCAAAGTGTTAGAATGATGGAGTGTTCCACCTGCAGTATTGTTCTCCTTGCCTCAAAAACTCAAACGGAGCATGTATCTTTTCACTCCAAATAAATATACTTGAATATATATGCACATGTTGATGAATAATATATAATGTTCACTTTTGGGTTTTGAAACTAGAAGTAAATATCAAAGTGTGTACCATTTGAAACTTGCACTTTTTCACTGTAGATTTTGGGTGAGGCACTAATTGTGTGGCTACATAAAGAGAAATACATTATTTTAAGAGTTGTATAGAATTCCAGTGAAGGTAAATACAAAATATCAACTATTCTCATATTGATATGAATTTTTCATCTTCAAGATCTTTGCAATGGAAACTGTTGGATATAGTTATTTGTAAAGGTGTGCAAGAATTTCCCTGGAATTATATCCAGGAATAGAATTTCCTGGTCAATAGTATGTAGGTTACTGATTTTCCTACATAGTGCCAAATTGTTCTTTAAAGTGATTTAACCAATTTAAATTCCCACCAGGAATTTATGAAAGTTCTGTTTCCTAATATCCTTGCCATTAAAAAAAATAGTTTCAGATGTTTTAATGTTAGCCTGTATGAGGTACTGGGTAGTACTGCACTGTTGTTCAATTCATGGGTCCTAAGGAGTTTTTGGAACTGGAAATAAGTACTGTTCCTTTTCATTGTCTTTTCTGAATATATTGAGATAGTTTTTAATCAATTACATTGTTAATTATATTAATAGACTTTTCATTATTGAATCATCTTACGATTCCTGTAGGTCATTCCCATGTCATTCATTTCATGAACTGAGAAACCAAATTTATTGGTATTTAATTTGTGAGTTTTTGATGTCAGTAACTGTAAGTAGGATTATTCCATATTTTTTCTTATGCTCTTTTTTTAGGTTTTAGTATTAATTTTATGTTCTTCTCATGTAGAATCATAAGAAATACCTTTCCTTTAGACTCAAATATACAATATAGAATAGGAAAAATCTCTTCCTTAAAGATTTGAAAAATTCATCCTTGAAATCAGCTGGTCTTGGTAACTTTTGAGTATTTTAGGGAAGGAAGGGCTAAGCAAAGATAGGGAAGTAACCCTTTCTAAGTTGTGATACTTTTTTCATTGATTATTCATGTTAAATTTTGTCAAATAGTTTCAAATTTGCTATATATTCCCCCTGAAAAGTAGTTAATTTTCTCAGGTTTTAAGTTAATCTAGTTGTAGTTAAGTTGGATATATTAGTTAACATCCAGAATATTTAAAGGAGTATTATAATTCAAGAAGAAAAAATAATCTAATAAAAAATGGACAAGGGATCTGAATAATTGTTTTCAGAAAGAATATATACAAGTGGCCAATAAGTACATGGAAAGATGCTTAATGTCATCAGTCATTAGGGAAATGTAAATGAAAACCACAATGAGACATCACTCCACACCCACTAAGATGACTGTAATCAAAAAGACAGACAACAATAACTGTTGGCTAAAATCTACACAGAGAAGTGGGCACCCTCATATATAGCTGGCAGGAGTGTAAAATGGTGCAACTGCTTTAACAAAACATTCTGGGAATTCCTCACAAAGTTAAAAACTGTGCTTCCAAAGAAAACAGCAGTTCTACTTCTAGGTGTATATCTAAGATAACTGAAAACAGAAATTCACACAACAGCTTGTACACAAATGCTTATAGCAACATTATTCCTAAGAGCCAAATAATGAATTTCTATCAAATTTCTATCAGTAAATAAATGGATAGGCCACATATGGTATGTCCATATAATGGAAAATTATTCAACCACAAACGCAGATGATACACTGATTTGTGCTACAACATGATTGTATCTTGAAAGTCTTAAGTTAAAGAAGTCAGAAACAATAAAGTATGTTATATGACTTATTTCAAATGTCCAGAATAGGCAAATTTGTTGATATAGGAAGTAGATTAGGTTGCCAGGGGCTGAGGGAGGTGAAAATTAGAAATGACTGTTAATGGTTTAGAGTTTCTTTCATTATTTTCATTTTACTTGAAAGTTGAAAAAGAGAGAAATGGAAGGAGGGAGGGAGAGAGGGAAAAATAGAGAGGGAGAGAGATTGTCCATCCACTGTTTCATTCCCAATAACTGCAACAACCACGGCTGAGCCAAATTGAAGCCAGGAGCCCAGAACTCAGTCTGGGTTTCCCATATGGGAGACAGGGATCTAAGTACTTGAGCCTTCACCTACTGCCTCTCAAGGTGTGCATTAGAAGGAAGTTGGTTTGGAAGTGGAGTAGCCAGTGCATGAACAGGCACTCCATTATGTGATGTGTGTGTCCGCAGAGGCGACTTAACCACTATACCAAATGACTATCCCCTGAGTTTCTTTCATAGTGATGGGGGAAATATTCTGGGCAAGCCGATGTTATGCTGTAGTGGGTTAAGCTGCTACTTGTGATGCCAACATCTCAAGTTAAAGTGTCAGTTTGAGTCCTGGCTAATCCACTTCTGATCCAGTTCCCTGGGAAGGCAGTGGAAGATGGCCTCTGTCTGGGCCCCTGCCATCTAAATGGATACTGGTTGGAGTTCCTGGCTCCTGATTTCATCCTGGCCTAGACATGGCTGTTGTGGTCATTTGGAAAGTGAGCCAGTGGATGGAAGATCTCTCTAGCTCTAGCTAACTCTGTCTCTATATATCTCTCTGTCATTCTTCTGTTCAAATGTGTAAATAAATAAATAAGAAGAAAATATTCTGGAATTAGATATTGACAGTGGTTATACAACTTCAAATAATAGTAGAAATCATTGACTTGGACACTTCAAAATGGTGAATTTTGTGGCATGTTAATTACATTGCCCTGAAAATATATATTAGTGATGTTCAAAGCATGGAATCTTAACATTGGAAAGGATTTCAGAGGTCATCAATTACAATCAAGTTCAGATGGTCAGGGATCTTTGGTTGAGTTCTGCTTTTCCCTTAACTGGAGCTCAAAATTGTACAAGTCTGATCGAATTTTTAACCAACTTTAATGCCTAGGAAAATATCCTTTTTATTGACCTGAAATCTCTTAAACACTCTCCTCTCATTCCTCTTCCATGTGTTCTTCCTTTACATGGTTAAAGATGGACTTTGTACCCCTTCTATAGCTTTATTTTCCCCAAATGCTGATTTGATGACAGTGGCATTATCAGAGGTTTCATTTTGCTTCTTCCTTATTTTTTTTTGTTAATTACTGCAAATATCACATTTATTATGCAATGTGAAGAAAAAGATATTTTCAAAATATGTCCTCCAGCACTGAAATGACTTGATTATGAGATGAGACAGTGGGTCTGTTTATTTACTTGTGGTAGATCTGATTTTGGTCAAAAGTGTAAGGATTATAAATCTGTTAGTACCATGTTCCTTCTTCCTTTTTTTCCCCAGTCTTGCTGATTGTGTGCCTCGTCCATGTTCTCTTGTGGAATTATGCTTAGCTTGCTCCATTCCTTGGTTTAAAACACGAGGAGGCAGAAATGGAAGAATCAACCCTCACTCTTAGTAAACTCTTAATCTATGCCCTCCAAATATACCTATTTCCCAAAGTAGCTTCTAATTTTGTAATAGTAGCAAAGAGCAAATAAAAATCTTCCCAAGGAGTGACGAGAATAAATAGAAATGTAGAGAAAAGTTTCAAAAATCCATACATCTAGGGCTGGTGCTGTGGCACAGCAGGTTGAAGCCCTGGCCTGAAGCACCGGCATCCCATATGGCCTCCAGTTCTAGTCCTGGCTGCTCCTCTTCCAATCCAGCTCTCTGCTGTGGCCTGGGATAGCAATAGAAGATGGCCCAAGTCCTTGGGACCCTTTACCCACGTGGGAGATCCAGAAGAAGCTCCTGGCTCCTGGCTTCAGATCAGCGCAGCTCTGGCCGTTGTGGCCATCTGGAGAGTGAACCAGCAGATGGAAGACTTCTCTCTTTGTCTCTACCTCTCCCTGTAACTCTGTCTTTCAAATAAATAAAATAAATATTTAAAAAAAATCTATACATCCAATGCTGGTATGAATGAAAATGGCTAGAACCATAAAGGGGAATAATTCCTGTTTCTTCTTGTCTCAAGCATGCTCTTTGAGTAAATCTGGGCACAGAACACCAGGCAGATGGACCATATATCTTACAAGTATGTCAGAAGTTAGGATTCTTTTTCCTCTCACTGGTCTGTGGTTGATGGAATGGCATGATAGTTAAAGACTCTACAGCCAAAAGCCTGGGTTTGAATCCTGGATCTTTGTCTCATTTTCCTCATCTGCAAAATGGAAGTGACAATGATTACAATCTTATAGGGCTTTTAACAGAAGTAAGCTAACACACACACATACATGGATATGCTTGCATACCTGTGTACATACAGCAAGAGTAAGACTGAAGAGAACACTGAAAGTAGTTCCTGGCCCATAGTGTGGTGTGTGTTATACAGATCTGTGTAAACGTTAGCCACTGCTACTGCTATTGTTATTCTGTTGTTCTGGGATGACGTTTAGATCTCCAGCCTTTCTGGAACTTTCTTCATCTCATTCTTCATTGTAACTGTTAATTGATCTTTGCTTTGATTTAATAAGCACTCAGAGAGACTTTTCACCCCATTTGATCTGCCCGTTGCTCTTGCTGATTTAGATTTCTTGTCTCTATACTTCCTTTCCCAGCTTTCCCAGCAAAGAGCCCACATTGCAAAGCTGAGTAGGGAGTAGTTCAAGAAGGTGATTATAAAACTGAAAGCCCTTTTGATCCAAGAGAAATTTCTGCACTATCTGTCTTCAGGACCTCTTGCAGATGGGAGCTGCTGAGGTCACAGTTTTCATATCTGCACCCCATGACCTCATAGATGGGACTCCAACTTCCCTGTCTTCCTCAAGGGTGACAGCTCCAAGGGGAGCACGTTGGAACAACTCTTTTCTTCTTAACTATGTGGTGTGCTTTGTGTCTTCAGCCATGCCAGCCGTGAGTAACCCATTCATTTGTTTTCTAGTTCATTCTTTTAGACAGTGTTGGGTGCCTATCACATGCTGCACTTGGCTCAGTCCTAGGAATGGGTATGACCATGAATGAGATAGACATTGTTTTGCCCTAATTGGATGATTAGGGTGTGTGATATTGGGAGGTATTTTAGAAGGAGAGTATTTTAGAATACTGATAAATTGGATGTAGCCTAGTGTAAGAATCTTGATCTAGTAGTCAGACAAATGGTTGGGTTTTATACAAACAGTACTTGTTTCATATAAACTCTATAAATTTCTCAAATTGTCTCCTTTTAATCCCAATTTCCATGTTGGCGGATGGACCAGAAAGATGACATAGTTTGAATACAGAAAAAGGTTACAAGGAGAAAATAATGACATTGTTCGACTACCTTACTCTCCATGCAGCCTTCCCTGTAATCATTCATGATTAAATGGGTTTGTTCCTTGTATTTCTTTCGCAGCTGTGGTGTGGCTTTGATCCGTTACTCTACTTAAACAGGGAGAAGGCAATTCCACTGCTCCCTGCTTGATTTGGGGCGGGCCACTTTGTGCATGGCATGCTTCCACAGCAATGGCCTTGATTAAGCAAAGGCCAATGAGCTACTCAGCACCAGGGAGGGCAGAACTTAGCTCTCTTATTGTTCTCAATCCCAAGCGGATGTGAGTGGGAAAGAAAGTGTGGCGTGACTGTGTGAGAAGGCTCACCCTCCCCTTCTAAGAGTCTCCTGGAATATGGAATAGATTAGGAGACTCAGAAGCTGTGAATTCCACAGGTCATGCCGAGAGGGTGGTGAGCATCCTCACAGCACAGGCCTCCCTGATTTTAGGGTGAGGCCTGGAATTAGCCTGAGGCCTTGGATGGGGAATCCAGGCTCTCTCGTGGAGGAAGGGAGATTTCCTTCATCTTCTTTTGCTCAAGAGAGACATTTTTTTCCTCCAGTAGGAGGATGGAATACATGCATAGCCAAATATTTGTTAACTCTTCCTAACTCTCTTAATTTAGGGAGGGAAAATACTAGTACCAGTGTCTTCCAGGAGAGTATCAGTCACAGAGCCCCTAGGGATTTGGGGATGGTATAATTAGGAAAGAAGATCCAGACATTCACACTAAGAATAGGGAGTCTTGATCACAGAGAGATGCTTCACAGATCCATGAATAATTGGAGACACAGAATAGACTTGGGCCTTTTAATTGATGGAAGTAAATCATCTGTGGTGTGAACAATAAGTGGAAAAGAGGTCACAGCTTTCCTTGATCCACTGTGCCCTAGCCAGACACCCCCATCACTTCCTGCTTCAAACAACACCATTGTGCTTTGACCCACAGCCAAGGTAAGTACTTCGTTCTCTGTCTCTAGGTGTGCAAGCAATGTTACCTAATTGGTGGTGACATCTCTATCTGTTATCAATTACTTACGCAGCATAATTTTCAAGAGGACTAAGAGGCAAATATACAGAGCCAAGCACAGAAGTAATGAGAGTTTTCTGCTTTGGGTCAGAATCTGACTTTGTCCCTTGTCTCACACTCTTCCTCCACCCAGGTCATCTATCGTTTCTATCTACAGTCCTGCTGAGTCTCAGCTTGACACCAACCCTTGCCTCCATCAAGAATCAGACAAGAAACTTCCTGAAAATTATGCAAAAATGGTTCCTTGTGTAATATTCATTCTTCCTTTGTTAACTAAAGCTTGAAGTGCCAAAAGACCACACTTAGAGAGAGGTCAGGGAGGTGGCTGAGGGTGTTCAGCAAGTGTGGCAAATGTGATCTGTAATTTAGAAGTGAGGTCATGGTAGGAATATAGCTTTGGGAAACACACAGCAAGGATAGGAGCTAGTAAGAATAGTCAGGAGATAAAGATAGGCAATACAGTAAGCAGAGAACAGTCCAAGAGTGGTATTTTGTAGAATAGCTTCCATTAAATGATAGACAAAGAATAGAGAAACATACTGATGAACACCTTATATAAGTATTCAGAAATGTTGGAGGGAAACCAACATCACAGAAATCAAGGAGGAGAAGGCCTCATTTTGAGAGGCAGGGATGCTTTTAGATTGCAAGCAGAAAGGATGGAAGCAAAATTAAACCTTTGATTTTGCTGACCTTTGGAGAGACTATTTTTTAAAGATTTAGTTATTTATTTGAAAGGTAGAATTACAGAGAGAGAGCGAGACAGAAAGAGAGAGGAAGCTTCCATCTGCTGGTTCATCCTCCAAGGGTCATAACAACCAGCACTAGGGAAGGCCAAAGCCAGGAGTCAGTAAGCCCATCCAGGTCTCCCAGGCTGGGGAAAGAGGCCCATATACTTTGCCACCTTCTGCTTAGTAGGAAGCTTGATTAGAAGTGGAGCAGCCAGGACTTGATCTGGTGCTCATATGGGATGCTGGGATCACAGGCAGTCACTTAGCCCATTGCACCAAAATGCCAGTTGAAACAATCTTGTTTTGAGTAGATTTTTGTAAATGGTGTGAGATAAACATCCATTTTCATTTTCTGCATGTGGATATCCAATTTTCCTAATATCCTTTATTGGAGACCATCTTTCTCCAATTATGTATTCCTAGCACCTTTGTTGAAAATCAAGTGATGGGCTGGCATTGTGACACAGTGGCTTAGGGTCCCATCTGCAGCACCAACATCCCATATGAACTCAGATTTGAGTCAGGCTATTCCACTGCCCATCTAGCTCCCTGCTAAACTTCCTAGGAAAGCAGAAGAAAGCCCAAGTACTTGAGTCCCTGCCACGACCTAATGGAGTCCCTGTCTTTGGTCTTGTCCAGCCCCGGTTGTTGTGACCATTTGGGGAGTGAATCAGCTGAGGAAAGATCACACTTTCTCTGTCTCTCCCTTTCTCTCTCTGTAACTCTGCATTTAGAATAAATAAATAAATTTTTTTAAAAAAGAAAATAATTGTAAAGACGTGGGTTCATTTCTGGGCTTTCTATTCTGTCTCATTGACCAATGTGAAAGATATGAATGCTGAAAACCATAAAACAATGAAGTAAGCAATTGAAGAAAATGCAAGTAAGTGGAAAGATATTCACTGTTCAGCAATTCAAAGAATTAATATTATTTAAATGTCCATACTACTCAAAGTGATCTACAAATTTAATATAGTACCTACCAAAATTCCAGTCATATTTCACAGAAATAGAAAATACAAGCCTAAAATTCATATAGAAACCCCCAAGCCCCCAAATAGCCAAGGCAATCTTGAGCAAGAAGAACAAAGTTGGGTGTATTACACTACTTGAGTTCAAAGTATATTTCAAAGTTATAATAAATGAAAAGGCACGATCAAAGACAGGAGAGAGGAAGAAGTGAGATCTATGAGACTGAGGAATGGGTCTCATATTTATCTGGGGTCTTGTAAATTTAGTGCTGGATGCTATTCATGCGATATCTTGTTTTGCTGAGGGTGTAAAGAGAGAAGAGGAAGCAAGAGGATAGGAGAGAGACTGGAAGAAAAAGGAAGGTTAGAGATCAGAGAGAGATTAGAAGGGATTTTGTTGGCATTTGTGTGTTTATTTTTGGATGAGAAGGTTTGAGCCCCTGTTGAGGAGCTCTCCAAGTGGCCAGTGGAGAGAGAAAACAGAGACCACAACCATCAATGGAAAGCCCCAGTGAGATGGAAAGCAGGTGAAAGGGATAACCTGTCCATGTGGCAGGGAACATTTCTTCCAAGATGGGCAGGGAGGAAGAAAGTTAGGGTGATGATCCAAAGAAAACTTAGGGAGTTTGGGAGGAAACTTGTGGGAGTTCTCATCAGATGTTCTCAATTTTCCCAGGGAAGTAGGTGGAGAGGTCATCTTTGTTAGTGAAAGGGCAGGGGAGGAGCCAGAGCCAGGGAATGAAGGCGGTGGGGAAGGAAGGCTGCTGTGTGAATTCCGTGTTAGGGAGTAAGTGCTCTGTGGGTGATAAAACAGGGTTGCCACTAGGCGCCGAGCTACCAATATCTACCTTGTCTATTTCCCCTGCCCCAGCCCCGTTTGACTCTGATGCTGACAAGGGCCAGGAGAGCCTATATGTGCTCAGAGATTTATTGAATGGACAGGAGATAGTAAAAAGGGAAAACACTGACTTGCTTTTAAATAGTCAGGAAGATTTTAAAGAGGAAGAGAGTATTTAGAATATAAATTGATATGGGAACACAGAGAATTTCTTATATTTTCCAGTTTTGATGAAAACTCTCCTAGTCCTGAAATCCAACTGACTCATCTCCCTCTGATTACTCACTGAGACCGGTGGTCTCCATAGATTTGAATGAAATCTGTGCCTCTCAGATTAACCATCTTCAATCTATTACAGAGAGAACTCAAGTGGAAGGCTTTTAATAACCAGACAACTAGTGCCATTTAGCATTTTGATAATGAGCTGAAAACAATCAAGCCTTGATGTATAATTTGCAAGGTCCAGTGCAAAATGAGGTATGGGACCTTTGTTCAAAAGTTTTTAGCCAGCGCCGCGGCTCACTAGGCTAATCCTCCGCCTTGCAGCGCCGGCACACCGGGTTCTAGTCCCGGTCGGGGCGCCGGATTCTGTCCCAGTTGCCCCTCTTCCAGGCCAGCTCTCTGCTGTGGCCAGGGAGTGCAGTGGAGGATGACCCAAGTGCTTGGGCCCTGCACTCCATGGGGGACCAGGAGAAGTGCCTGGCTCCTGCCATGAGATCAGTGCGGTGCGCCGGCCTTGGCAGCCATTGGAGGGTGAACCAACGGCAAAGGAAGACCTTTCTCTCTGTCTCTCTCTCTCACTGTTCACTCTGCCTGTCAAAAAAAAAAAAACATTTTTAATAAGTTCAAGACAGTGACAGCAGAGCATTAAGCCAAGCCCTTTGTAAGCAGAGTGTCCTGGTGCCTTTTTAAGTCACATGCCCTTGAAACTGGTCCTAGAGGCGATTCAAAGGCAGTAACACCAGCCGTAGAAACTTCATCAGCTTGTGTCCCACCTTGTCTCTCACTACTGGTCCTTGGTTTTGGATACTCAGTCCGAACCATCAGCTGAATTGTTCTTTACCGTCTCTTGTGGAAAAGTTGAATTAGCTCAACACACCTCTCTTTTGATCTGCCCTGTGACCATCCTGGGACTCTGGACAGGGATCTAAGAGTGATGTTGTAGTGGACAGAGCTGGGCAGAGATTAACCTGTCTCCGTATGGTATTGCATGTTGGCTTCTAGTCATTTTTCATTATTGCCCAGAAGTGACATTTTCTGAATTTCCTGTGAGATGGGAGTGGACATTCCTAGTGCTGTTCCAGGCTCTGGCTCCTGACTCCAGCTTCCTGCTAATGTGCACCCTGGGAGGCAAGAGGTTGTATTTAGTTTGTTGGCTCTCTGCCATCTGCATGGGAGACCGGTATTGAATTCCCAGCTCCTGGCTTTGTCCTCAGTCCAGGCCTGGCCATTGCAGATATTTGGGAAGTAAACCAGGAGATGTGAGCCTTATCTTCCTGACTCTCAAATAAATAAATAGAATTTTTTTTTAAAAAAGAACTTCCTATGAACTGTCATCTTCTTTGTTATTTGAAAACAAAAACCTGGCATCCAAAGCAGTCTGTTCAACTAGCACAGTCCAGCCAGGGAAAAAGAGCTATTAGCTGTTGGGTACAACATTTCAACTGGGAGTAAATATGCATCCAATTTATGATCTTAGTCACAATAGAACTAGAAACTCCTCTCCCTTCCCTGCTTTTTGATGCAGGGTATTTTTATAGTTTATCTTAAGACTCTTGACTTCAATGATTAACACCCTGATTAATTCCATGTATTTTAAAAAGGGTTGGGAAGGATGCTGCATCCATGAAGGAGTTTTTGGAGCTGCCCTGGGAAATGCACCCCAGGGATGTCCCATTAGAATGACTATGAGGTGACAGAGATTTGAGATTCCAGTGAATACTATAGGTTATAAAACCTGAAGCTTGCCAAAAATTATATGCAAACAACTATGAGAAGTAGGTAAGAAGTCCAAGAGAGGGAGGAGAATTTGTGGCACGGGGCAGCCCCGTTCCTGGAGGACATAGTTGAGAGGTGCTAGAAAGTGCAGGCCAACAACACCTGGGGAACAGTGAGAACTAGGAGGGCAGGAGCCACCAGGCCAGCCAAGCTTAAGGTTTGGTTACCAAGGCAACATTTTTTCATTGTCTCAGGTTTCCTCTAAATTCCAGTTGCCAGGTAGAGCAGGCTGGGGTTGTAATTGTCACTTTTGGCTGGAGTGGGTACAATGGGAAGCAGAATAAAAGGAAGTTCTGGTAAAAAGATGTACCTGTGTAGTTCTCTCATTTTGAAGAGGAAATCTATGCATGTCCTATTTTTGATCTGAGAAATAAGTTCTTTAAGGGCAACCACCATTTATTCCAGTCATGTCTTATCCAGGGGTGGGGAATAGATATTTATAATATCATTTACAAGTCATACACAGTTATCAACTTAGAAATTAGCTTGGGGCCAGTGCTGTGGCATGGCTGGTAAAACCACTGTCTGGGGCAGCAGTATCCCCTTGTGGGTACTGGTTTGAGTTCTGGCTGCTGCACTTACATTCTACCTCTATGGTAATGCACCTGGGAAAGCAATGAGGATGTCTCAAGTTCTTGGGCCCTTGAACCCTTGTGGGAAACCTGAAAGAAGCTCCTGGCTACTAGCTTTGGATCAGCCCAGCTCCAGCCATTGCAGCCATCTGGAGAGTGAAGCAGTGGATGGAAGAACTCTGTTTCTCTCTTTCTCTCACTCTCTGTGACTATGCCTTTCAAATCAATAAATAAATCTTTAAAAAATTAGCCTGCTATAGATTTATTAAGGTTTGAGTCCCATTTGTTGTTGCCTCATCAGGGCCAGACCAGATGATTTCTTGGGTGCTATATGGTTTGCAGGTTGGATGTTCCCCATTTCTGTGTCCTATATATAGCAATTACATCATTACCATGTCCTCCTCGTTTTTATTACTGAGGCATAATTTGGATACCCTAATTTGATGAACCTCTATGTATGTATTTACCCATGTAACTACTACCTGGATCAAGAGATAGAACATTTCTATTCCTCTAGAAAATGCACTTGGACACTTACCGAATCAATATCTACCACTCTCAACCCAGAGACGGCCACTGTTCTGACTAGTATTCCCTTTATAAACTAGGCCAGAGTTTCTTTATTCACTCTGTTGCTGATGAGCATTTGGTTCATTTTGGGGTGTTATGAATAAAGCTTCCTTGAATTTTCTTGAATAACTTTTTTGTGGACACATGCTGTCATCTCTCTTGGTGCCCTCCTTCTTGGAATATTTTTGTCATTTAACATCAGCAGCATCCCCTTCTTTTTATTCTCTTTTACATCACTGACTTCTCTTTCTCGATGTTCTTTGCTGGTTTCTCCTTGCCTCCTTAAATTCTAAATGTTGGGCTCCACTCCACTCCAGTTCATGGTCCTTTACCTCATCTATGCTCATGGCAAGTCTAATTTCATGCAATTTAATGGCTTTAGAGGCCATCGATACCTTATGATGCCTAAATTTACATCTGTAGTTCAGATCTCTCACTTAGGACATTTATATGCCCAAATGTCTTTCACCATCCCAACATGGACTCTTAGTGGGCTTCTTACACTTGATGGGACAGAAGCCAACATTTTGATGTTCCCTTTGTGATAATGTTCTACCTGGGTCTTCTCCATCTCATTGTGGCATCTCCATCCTTCCATGTGCATTAGTTAAACAGCAATAAACAAGCAAACAAAAACGAAAAACTGGGAGCAATCATCAACATCTCCCTTTGTCTTCCACTGCCCATCCTGTCCAAGAAAATCCCACGGACATTACCTTCAAAATATATCTTGAGTGCAATCATTTCTCACCACATCCGTCACCATCTCCCAGCTTGGATCTCTGCTTCATGCCCTTTTCCTCTATAGTCTTTTCTTCATAAAAAATGAGAATGATCCCTTTTCTTTTTAAAAATAAAAGGTTTATTATTTATTTGAAAGTCAGAGTTACACAGAAAGAGGAGAGGCAGAGAGAGAAAGAGAGAGGTCTTCCATCCGATGGTTCACTCCCCAGATGGCTGCAACAGCTGGAGCTGTGCCTATCGGAAGCCAGGAGACAGGGGTTTCTTCCTGGTGTCCCACGTGGGTGCAGGGGCCCAAGGACTTGCTTTCCTGGGCCATAGCAGAGAGCTGGATTGGAAGAGGAGCAGCCGGGTCTCGAACTAGCACCCATATGGGATGCCGGCGCTTCAGGCCAGGACATTAACCCACTGTGCCACAGCGCCAGCCCTGAGAATGATCCTTTTAAAGCATGTATCTATTCAGAATCCTCCAATGACATCTCATCTTACTCTGAGTCAAAGCCAAATTCATTAATTGCAGTCTTGCCCTGTTCTATAGAATATGGCACAATTATTTTCTAAAAGATTTATGTATTTGAAAGGCAGATCTACAGAGAGACAGAGAGACAGAGAGACAGAGAGCGAGAGAGAGGTCTTCCATCTGCTGGTTCACTCCCCAGATGGCTACAACGGGCCAGAGCTGAGCTGATCCAAAGCCAGTAGCCAGGAGCTTTTTCCAGGTCTTCCATGCAAGTGCAGAGGCCCAAGGACTTGAGCCATCTTCTACTACTTTTCCAGGCCACAGCAGAGGGCTGGATCAGAAGCGGAGCAGCCGGGTCTCAAACCGGCACCCACATGGGATGCCAGCAGTGTAGGCGGTAGCTTTATCAGCTAAGCCACAGCTCTGGCCCCTGGCACAATTATTATGCCCTCTTCTTTTCCCTTATTGTTTTTATTATTGAGGCATAATTTACTACGGCATGCCTTCCTAGTCTCCCCCTTTGCACACTACGGTCGCTTTGCTGTTTAGTGAACAAACCAAGTGTATTTACAACTTAGGAAATGTGCTCCTGTTGTTTGCTCTCCCTTGATAGCTGCACAGCTTACACTTTTACCTCCCTCAGCCATCTTTCAGATGTCACTTTAGTATGAAAGACTCCCTTCAGCATTTTCTTTAACACAGTAACTCTTCATCCCAGGTCATGTGGAAGGATGTAAAATATGTTGAGTTGTTTGTTTGCTTACATCTTGTGTTATAAGAGATTCCTTAGAGTTAACCTTTCTCTGAATGTAAAAGCAAGCAGATTTTAAACCAAAATGATTTTCTCCTGAATTAGGTTATAATCTCAAGGAGATTTACATTGATTTTTGATTTTTGTTCTCCACTATGCTCGGTCTAGTATTATTACTGCTGCTTGATAAGAGGTTTTAGTTAAATGATAGAAAAAAAAGATGGCTTAATTAAAACAGCTATGGAATAACTTGTGAAGTTACTGGAAAGCTTGAGCAAGTTGGCTGCTGACCGTTTCTAAGGCTCGGTTTTCTCATCTGTAAAGTGAGTGTCATAATTCTTTTATATTTGCCTTAAAAATGAGCTAAGCATGAATAAAATACTTAAAGCAGACTGCTTGATAAATGGAGTTGCAGGAATCTTTTTGGAGAGCTCTATTTGAGATATTACATAAAAGCATACATAAACTGTGAGTGCAGCACCAAATATGATTTAAAAGTATTAATGTATTGAGTTATTATAACCTGTACATCTCTATCTGTGATTGTCTATATTAAACCTCGGTTTCTGCTCAGTCATTCCAAAGGTGTATGTTTGAGTGCAATATAGTTATTACATGAAGTCCCCACTCTTCTGGAACCTTCTGTTACAAACCTCTGGTCTTTGCAAACTGATCATTAACTTCCAGGTGGCCTCCCATTCTGACTCCGGCAATGGGCCAATTCCTTGATTCTATCTCACAACGTAACTTCCAAAGTAAATGTCTATTAAGCCTTTGTGTAAACATTCCAGGCCTGTAGCAAAATCAACTGAACATAAATCATACCCAATGAAAGGGGTGTAGGAGAATGTGTAAGTTTGAAAAATGAAAAAATACAGTGCAGTTTCATTGTGAATCTCTGGCCTCAGTTAGCTTGACTAAGACTCTCTGGTCTACATCACAGTTCGTCATCAGAGGTAGTGGTTTTTAGTTACTCTAGTGGGCTCTGCCCAAATATAGAGAAAAGAAGCCCTCCACGTGTAAAGATGTAAAGATACCTATTTGCAAATGGGCTTAACCAATCTTCTAAATAAAAGCCAGGTTCTACCATCTCCTTGTCACTGACTGTATCTTGTCCATATTAAGAGAGTTTGGCTAGAAGTCAGAGAAAGTGGTTATGATTGGTTTGGTTGTTTTGCTCTGATATTCCTTCTTTCTTTATTTAGAAATGGATGATGGATGTAAGTTCTTGTTTTTATGAATTGATTTTGGATTTTTTCCCTTAGGAAAGAAAGAAAATCGAATGAAACGAAAGCTCTCCCTGGAGTAATAGAGAGAAGTGAAGGGAAGATATTTGACAAATTTAAGGACTTGCGTTTGATTCCTGCCTTGAGGGAGTCAGGTGTGCATTTTGAATTTGAAGTTTGAATTTGTCAACTTGAAAACAGTTGTGCAAATCCTTACTTTTTTCCTTTAAAAAAAAAAAAAACAATGAGAGTATATGTGGAGCTATCCCAATGCAGAGGGGTCACCCTATTTGAAGATGGGCATTTTCAAACAAGTTTCCACATTTTCAGAAAAGAGCATTTCAGTTCTGAGAACTTTTACATTTCTAGCACGTACCCTGCAGGGTCTAAAGCAATGTAATGACCTTTTAAAATGCCTTTTCTTTTACTAATTAAAATATGTCATCAATCTTCCCCTTTCTAACTCCCTGTTGGAAATCAATGTAGAAGAAAAAAATTACCAAAATGGATTTCAGTAGTTTTTATAGATGTCATGAATCTGATAAGCTTTGGAATGAGCCGCAGAAAAGATGACACAGTATTCGTTCCTAGCAGTTAATTCAGAATATTTCTTCCCTATCTTGGTTCTGTCTGAATGCATGCAATGATCAAATAACTCTAAGACTTAAGTTGTATACCCAGAGTCAGAGGTTTTGTTTCCCTGTTCCTATTTCTTGGGCTACATCAGGATGTCACTTGCAGATGAGTCTGTTATGTGCTTATAGCCCCCTGAATCTATACACTTAAGTGCAGATAGCTCTGCTTGGACAATCCACTTATGTATGGGATAGTCTGGGCATCGTTGCTATGGGGTCACTCTCCCAGAAGCATTTCCCAGTGTTGAGGGGAATGAATTCCCCAGATGTGTTTCCCTCAGGACAATTCTTAGGTATTTGGTGTGTTCTGCACAGAGGGTCCCCAGTGGGTTCTGCCCAATGACCACAGCAGTAAACTGCTCATGAGCACAGCCTTAATCGTTGCATTTCCTTCCCTGCCTTGACTGGTGCATCAACAACTTGCCCCAAATACTCATCTTAGGGTTTGCTTCTAGGGAAACCCAACCCAAGACAATACCTGACTGCCTTATTTAAGGAATCGCTTAGGCTAAGCATGGTGTCTATTGATCTTTTGTTTCCTTAGCTCTAATATTAGAATAATAATAATAATATATCATTGTATTTGTACCAGGCATAGTTCCAAATACTTTATATACATATATTCATACATTAAAAATTCAACTCTGGAGCTGGTGTTGTGCACAGTGGGTTAAGCTGCCACTTGCGATGCAGGCTCCTGTATTGGAGCACCAGTTCAAGTCCTGAATGCTGTGCTTCTGACCCAGCTCCCTGCTAATGTGCCTGGGGGAGCAGCAGGAGATGGCACACATGTGTGGACTCCTGCCATCCACATGTGAGACCCAGATGGAATGCAGGCTCTTAGCCTCAGCCGGGCCCAGCACTAGTTGTTGCAGCAATTTGAGGAGTAAATCACTGGATGGAAGATCTCTCTCTCATTCACTCTACCTTTCAAATAAATAAATAAATAAATAAATAAATGTCTTAAAAAATTGAACGCTGTGAAGTGTGTACAATGTCTATTTGCCTTTATAGATAAAACGTGGACACAGGGGATAGGAGGTAGGTACTTTGTTCAATAACACAAAGCAAGTATATTTTCAAGCCATTCAAACTCAGACATCTGGAACAAGCATTCCTAAACACTAAACCATTGTTCATACTTTGTTTTCTTTTTGAAAATCAAATGAAATAATGGGCATGAGGGTGACCTGAAAAAAAATTGTTCAATACAAATGAGAGGAATGATTGCAATTAAGAACTTCTCAATTTCATTCTGTTATAGCTCCTGCCCATTGAGAAGATTTTAGCAAAAACTGGCTAAATTTTAGCAAAAGCTGGCTCCATGTTCCCCTCGAACACAGTGAAAGCCCCTTATAAGTGAGTTGAACTTGGGCTAAAAGTGTATTAGGTTCTGTTACCTAATTACTGCTTGTTTTCTTAGAATCATCATGAAGAAATCCATTGTCAAGAGTTTGGGAGGTTCACTCACAGTGGATTATTAGCAGCACTGAACAGCTGATACACTCTGGTGCCATTAAGAATAACATCACCACCAACGCACAGTCCTGCTGCAGACACGATTGCTTTGGGTGTGTGCTTCAGTGAAGGTGCCAAAAATGCGAAGACTGGGAGAAAGCAGAGGAGAAAGTAGAGCTACTTCCTTTGTATACTTTGCTGCTTGGAAGGGAGACAGAAAAACAGCAGGAAATGCTCTTTTCTTCTCCTGGGATTTTTCAGGGACCTCCCACCTGAATTGGACAGTTGAAATGTGCTTTGGTAAGGCTTGACTCGCTGGAAGATGAGAAGCTTCTGAGTAGAACAGGAGAGGGGTTCTTCTCAGCTCCCAAATCATTTCTGGGCACAGCAAGGGGCAGGTGTGCTGGCAGGTGTGGCTCCAGTCTCACTGAGGAAGCCTCCCCTGATCCCAGGTAGGGCAGTTCTAGCATCAGCAGTTGGGAGTCAGTCTCTAAGCAAAGCAGAAGCAAACTGTCATTTTTCTTTTTTTAAAAAAATTTTATTTGTTCATTTAAGTTATTTGAGAGGCAGAAAGACAGCAAGACAGAGATTGATATTCCATCCGTTGATCCAATGCCTGCAACAACCAGGGCAGGGCCAGGCTGAAGCCAGGAGCCTGGAGCTCAATCCAAGTCTCCTATGTGCATGGCAGGGACCCAGTCTCTTGAGCCAGCTGCTGCCTCCCAGGGTGCACATAAGCAAAAAGCTGGAGTCAGAAGTAGAGCCAGGACTTGACCCTAAGCACTCCGATGTCAGATGCATGCATCAACCACCAAGCCAAGCATTCCCCCCTCTGCTCTTGCCTGACTGCCTTCAACGAAACTGTCTCTGGAGGGGCACCAAGGTGGGCATGACTCTACAAAGTAGAAATGAGCTGATCTGCACTGGGTTTGGGGAAAACTACCTAGGTTTGGTAGAAGCACAGAGTGTATAACAGGTTGGGGAAAGAATATTCAGGAAACTGAACATTTCTCTGGTCCCCAAAGTATAAAACACGGGGTACATGAAATTGACCTCCATTCACTTGGTGTCTTAGTGAATTGTCTCAGCTTTTGGCACACTGCCACCCTTCCAAGGCAGATGTGGGAACAAACACCATCAGTGCACTGATAAATGTTTGTTTTCCTTTGGCATTACGGCTAAGAAAAATAAAGCGGGAGGGTATCAGCCCTGGGCTAAGCCTTTAAAAGGATTCCCCTTTTGATTCTTTTATGGCTGTCTATTTATAAGAGTAACAATCCCAACAAAGAGAAGTAAAGACTCCAATCACTCATGGGACACACTGAGTCAGAATTTCACGTAAGGACTTCTTATTTATGAGTGAGAAGCATTGTTTTTATTATTATGACTTTAAACCAGTGTGGGGAAGTTATATGTAGAAACCAAAGTATTGCTGTGGTCTGTTGCCTTTTTGAATCCCTGGAAAGACTCACCAGGAACGATGCTTCTGATAACTCCACCTGCCAGGCAGTTTGCATGAGAGACAAGGGGGTTTAGGAAGACCATTAAGGATGATTCATTACCAGTGGTTATACACGTTGTGTTTATGACTGAAAAGCATAAATCACATGTTGACAAGCCTTGGTTATGCCCCACTATGTTAGGTCCTGGGAAAACTAGAAAGATATGAGATGTGATTATCATTTCCAAGGAAAGTTTGATTTCATCAGGGAGATAAGGCTACCACGTATGCAATAGTCAGAAAGCATGCAAAAGCTAATGGTGAAGTGGTGACTTGAGACTTAAAGGCTGGGGTGCTGTCATTCTCTTAGCTATGGCATTAAGGGATACATGGAGGAGACAAAGAATGGGTTTGTACCAAGCATTGGTACAATCTGAACAGATTGAGGAGGAGGTGAGATGGTTCTGGACAAGGAGAATGGCATGCATGAAATCACGGGGAAATGAGTGAGAGTGCACATTCATCCCTGTGACACCTAAGACAAAGCAGCCCACTGGTTTGGTGGGGTTGGGCAAACGATGAGTGAGCAATTGGGTGAGATAGAGTAGTGTCAGGAAGGAGAGGCAGGGCTTGTCTATCCCCAGATAATGCAATCAATTCTCACTTTTATTATAAACCTGCACCAAATTTTTTGCTTTTGTTCATTTGCTGATTGTAAAGTTTTCAGGAGCAATTTGTATACATAGCACCATACAGGACTGGGTTCCATGGTCTATCTTAATTTAGGTTTCTCCATAAATATGGTCTGATGCAAAGAGTCCAAAGCAGGTAGTTAAATTGATGTTTTTTTTTTTTTTTAAATTTTTTTTCATATGAGAAGCAGAGTTACAAAAAGGGGTGGGGGGAGAGAGAGAGAAAGAGAGATCTTCCATCCACTGGCTTACTCCTCAAATGGCCGCAATGGCCAGGGCTGGGCCAGACCAGGAGCTTTTTCCAGGTCTCCCATGTAGGCACAGAGACTCAAACACTTGGGCCATCATCCGTTGCTTTCCCAGGCACATTAGCAGGGCTGGGACTTGAACTGGTGCCTATATGGAATGCCAGTGTCACAGGCAGTAGTTTTACCTGCTGTAACACAATGCTGGCTGTAATGCTGGATTTTGAAAACTATTCATGAGATGAGATGTGTGGTGGGGCCAGGAAAATGGCCAGGCAGGGAGATAAAGGATAGGCAGTTAGGGAGGTATTATACCACATCTGCAAGTGTGGAGCTTAATTTCATTGCTAAACGCTGGAAATCTGTGTTGATCACACCTGGGAGGGGAAGGAATTAGGGTGTTTATCCATTAGTCATGGAGTGAAGGCTAATTTTGAGGGCATCAACTTCTTGTTACCTCCTGGGTTTTTTTTTTTTTCTTTTTACTTAATTCATTTTATTTGAAATAGAGGAAAAGGGAGAGACAGAGAGAAAGCCTCCATCTGCTTGTTCACTCCTCCAAATGCGTGCAATGGTTGGGCCTGGGTTAGGATGAAGCCTAGAGCCAGGACCTCAATCCAGGTCTCCCACATGGGCTACAAGGACCCAACTACTAAGCCTCTGCTACTCTCTCCAAGGGTGCACATGAGCAAGAAGTGGGAGTTGAGAGTAGAACTGGGATTCAAAGTCAATTCAAAGTCCTATTTGGAATGTAGACTTTTTTTTTTTTTTTTGGACAGGCAGAGTGGACAGTGAGAGAGAGACAGAGAGAAAGGTCTTCCTTTGCCATTGGTTCACCCTCCAATGGCACTGTGGCCGGAGCACCGCACTGATCCAATGGCAGGAGCCAGGTGCTTCTCCTGGTCTCCCTCCCATGGGGTGTAGGGCCCAAGTACTTGGGCCATCCTTCACTGCACTCCCTGGCTACAGCAGAGAGCTGGCCTGGAAGAGGGGCAACTGGGAGAGAATCCGGTGCCCCGACCGGGACTAGAACCTGGTGTGCCGGCGCTGCAAGGCGGAGGATTAGCCTAGTGAGCTGCAGCGCCGGCTTGGAATGTAGACTTCTTAACCAGTGTCTTAGCTACTAGACTAAACTCTTGCCCTTGAGAGCATTAACATCTTAATACTTTGTTCCATGAAAAAAATCCAAAGGGGAAAGTTTGCAGGTGTTTGCAGTAGGGAATCATGGTCCTAATATGTCAATGTCTTTAGACTGGAAGTAAGAGCCTGGGCTTCGGATCCTCTAGCTGACACACAAGTCATCCTGGGGCATTGAAGAAGTCCCTGGCTAGTCCGTGTGAGCCTCTTCCTGTGTCTTCCATTCATTAATGTGGTCTGCTCTGTCTGATGCAGAAAAAACTTTGGGAGGACAAATGTACAGTCTGGGTTGTAAATGGAAGCATGTGGAGAGGGCTAGTTATAACTGGACTGTACCTGAGCTGGTATACTTCTACTCCAAGAAATTTCCTACACGGCTCTGAGGAATATCAAATATGATAATGGCTCAAGTTTGAAGAGACCAGAGTAATGATTCTGGGTTGAGCTCTGGGTTTCCATGGGAGAATATGTCAATTAACTGAGCTGAGTTTTCCTATGAAAACCAAGCTGTCCTCATGAAAATTCAGTAATCAAAATATCCACCTGCAACGGACCCTGCTCTCACTCTCTCCACACACACCTCTTCCTCTGCTCTACATGTGTCCAGGCTAGATAGGAAATAAACATTCAATCAGTGGTTCAACTCAGTAATTTACATTTTCTGTCTATTGGCAGCAACATTTGTGTGCTGGTTGGTTTATGGTCCAGTGGAAAGAGAACAATTAAAGAGAAATCACCATAGAGAAAGCATTTAAGAACAACATTCATCCTTTCTTTCTAAATTTTAGCTTTTAAAGTTTGCCTTGGGGTACCTTTGGTTAATAAAGAACTATGAAGAAAAACTAAGAAACATTTTGTTTTTCCATATGCCTTTTATGAATCCTGGACTTTGAAGGAATCTTGTGGGTTTATGCTAATGGTCCTGCATTTCCATCAATGTTTGTGGAGTTGAAGTAGTGCTATATTCCATGTGAGTCTTCCATAGTTCAAAGACATAGAGATGAAGCTCCTTCAGTAGCCTAGAATTTGTTCATCCACCTATCCTTCCACCTGTCCTCTTTTCTCAGGAAATTCCTGTATGCCAAGTGTTGTCAGTGCCAATTCCTTTTTTAGTAAATAGGGAAGAACAATCTCTTTGAAATATACAATTGAGTGAGAGTTAGATTATTTACATCGTCTTTCTCTGGTGAGGGTTTATGTCTGGGTATCTCAGTTGAGCTTGCTTTTTTTCCATTTCCCCTTTGTAATCTAACTGGTACATTCAATACACATAAGATAATTAAGTTTTTTTAAAAAATATTTTGACTGGGGTCAGCGCTGTGGCATAGCAGGTAAAGCTGCAGCCTCCAGTGCCGGCATCCCATATAGGCGCTGGTTCATGTCCCAGCTGCTCCACTTCCCATCCAGCTCTCTGCTAAGGCTTGGGAAAGAAGCCGAAGATGCCCCATGTCCTTGGGTCCCTACACCCATGTGGGAGACCCAGAGGAAGCTCCTGGCTCCTGGCTTCAGATGGGCACAGCTCCAGCTGTTGCAGCCAGCTGGGGAGTGAACCAGTGCATGGAGGACTTTCTCTCTCTCTCTCTCTCTCTCTCTCTCTCTCTTTGCCTCTCCTTCTCTCTCTGTGTAACTCTGACTTTCAAATAAATAAATAAATAAATGTTAAAACAAAATATTTTGAAATGAGCAGGTGTTTAGCATAGTAGTTAAAGTCACTGGTTGGGATGCCTGCATCCTATGTCAGAGTGCCTGCCTCCTCCATATCCTGTCCAGCTTCCTGCTAATAATTCACACTTTGAAAGGCATCAGATAATGGCTAAAGTTGTTGGGTCCCTGCTACTTGAGTACATGGGAAACCTGGACTGGGTTCTGGGCTCTGGCTTTGGCCTGGCCCACCTCTGGCTGATGTAGGCATTTGGGGAGTGAATCAGTAGATGAAAGATACCTCTCTTTCTGCCTCCCTCAGCTTTGCAAAAAATGAAAGTAAATAAATTGAAATTTAAAAATATTTTGACATAGATGAACAATTTGGATTGTAGATAAAAAGATCTGAATGATATAAAATAATGATTTGATAGCAGGAATATGTATTCCAAAATAAGAAGGAAATTTAAAAGTAAAAATTCTTTAATATATAAATTTTGTGGGACTACAATAATAATAATAATGTTTTTAAAAACTAGACATATTGTGCCGCTGTGGCGTAGCAGGTAAAGCTGGCTCCTGCAGTGCCGACATCCTATATGGGTGCCAGTTCGAATCCCAACTGCTTCACTTTTGATCCAGCTCTCTGCTATGGCCTGGGAAAGCAGTGGAAGATCGCCCATGTCCTTGGGCCTTTACACCTGTGTGGGAGACCAGGAAGAAGCTCCTGGTTCCTAGATTCAGATTGGCACATCTCTGGCTGTTGCGGCCAGCTGGGGAGTGAACCAGGGGATGGAAGACCTCTTTCTCTCTCTTTCTCTGCCTCTCCTTCTCTCTCTGTGCAACTCTGACTTTCAAATAAGTAAATGAATCTTAAAAAAAAAAAAAAAAACCTAGACATTATCAGTTCTAAAGTTTGTAGAAAGGTAAGCAAACAACATTCTGAAAAAGAAGTGTAGTGAGAGATGACTATCCCATGTACTATGAAGTCTTATAAAAACTCATCAGTTAAGACATTATGATACTGGAATAATAATAAGAAGACATGATTGAAGTTGCAAGTTCATAAATAGACCCAAATACATGTGGGAATTTAATATAAGATAAATTTCTCCTCTAAAATCAGTGAAGAGATTTTTTAGAAATGAAGTCAGAATAAGAACATCACATTAAATGTAACAGCATAAAAAGTTCTAAAAAATAAAATATTTAATGCTAAAAATAATGATAGAAACACAAGAAAATGTAAAGCTTCTTTTATACTTGGAGAGGGGGAAAAATCCTTCTAATGATGTAGAAAAAAAATCTAGGTGTCATATTGCAAAAGATTGATTAAAAATCAAGTATTTGCACCTGGTGAAAACTACCAACACCAAAGTCCAAAGGTAAATGATAACCCTAGAAAAATATTTGCAATTTTGTCAAAATGCCAATTTTGAGATCACACAACTGATTAGAGAAAAACTAATATCAAGTTCATGATGAACAAGAAAAAATAGAAAATTCAGTTTATGCAAAAGGAAATTCACAAGGAAAACTAATTTACTTTGATTCTAAAAGAGACATACAAAGCAAAGTTCAACTGAGATACAATTTCACCTGACAAATTGGCAAAGATTCAAAAGTTTGATGATGCACAGTTGGTAATAGTGTGGACATCAACAGACTTTCATAAACAGATAATGGGATTGCATGTGTAAATGACACCAGCTGAGGACCATCCTCACATTTTTAAATACTTTTAAAAATCAAAATAATATTGTATGATATATAGAAATTTTGCAGAGAGTAAATTATGAGTACTCTTGTCACACACACCCAAGGAAGATATGATTAATTTTTTGACTATAGTAATACTTTCACTCTGGATAGTCACATGAAAACATTATACATATATGTATATATATATATATACATATACATGTTGAAGCATAAAATTTTATAAAGGTTACTTAGGGACACATGACAATTATATAAAATATACATAAAATATTATATAAAATTCAAATTTCTTGTTCCTTTAAGTGTTATTGGACCAAAGTCATATCTGTTCATTTATTTTCATCTATTTCTGCTTTTTAAATATAACAGCAGATTTTAGTAGTTGTAAGAGAGACTGCATAGCCCTCAAACTTGGATATATTTACTCTCACATCCTCTATAGCAAAGCCTTGCTGACCTCCTAATCCCTGCCCTATAACTTGGCAATATTTACCAAAGTTGCAAGTCCTCTTTGACCTAATAAGTCCCTATCCAGGAACTTATCCTGCAGGTACACCTGTGTAAACAAACTGATACAAGTTCAGGATATTCATTGTGGCATTGTTGGCAAAATATTAAAAGACTAAATGTCTATTAATAAAGGACTGACTGTATAATTATAGTATATCCACACATTGAAATATTATACAATTATGCAAAAGAATAAGAATAGTATTTATTTACTATACCAGAATGAAATAGCCTCTCAAATATATAAAACAAAGAATTGTAGATAAAAAGATGATTGTTATCATTTGTGTAAAAATATGAAGAAAGGATATATATATATACTTACAAATTATCTTGAGAGATTACGTAATAAACATTGATTGTCAGAGGGAGAGTAACTATGTTATTAGAATTCAAGTGTGGGAGGTCCAATTTCATGTGCCTTTATGCTTCTTTTAATATTTTAGAATTTCTAACTGATTGTGTTTTCTACAATTTTTAAAGTTTCATTTCCCTACTCCATCCACATTCTCCATCTTATTATGTGATAATATTTTCTTTATACCATATGTTTCCATCTGAAATTTTTTCTTCTGTTGGCCTCACTAATGTCCTTTGTAGACTATTGTCCCTTTTTTTTTAAAAAAAAAGATTTATTTTATTTATTTGAAAGAGTTACAAAGAGATATAGAGACAGAGAGAGAGGTCTTCCATCCACTGGTTCACTCCCCAGATGGCCACAACAGTTGGAGCTGGTCCTATCCGAAGTCAGGAGCCAGGAGCTTCTTCTGGGTCTCCCATGTGAGTGCAGGGGCCCAAGGACTTGGGCCCTCTTCTTTTGCTTTTCCAGGCCATAGCAGGGAGCTGCACTGGAAGAGGAGCAGCCGGGTCTCAAACCGGAGCCTATATTGGATGCTGGTGCTTCAGACCAGGGTGTTAACCCACTGCACCAAAGCGCCAGCCGCAGTTTTTCACTGTTTCAATATTGTCAATTCATATTCATGAATTTCTTGTGCAGTTCGAAAGAATCAGTGAATCTCCATTGTCATGTGGCTCCAGGTGTTCCTGTTCACAATAAAAAGCGATTCAGAGAGGCTATGGAGGTCGCGTGAAGAGAAAGTGAGCTGTGGCATCTAGACAGGAAAGCTGTTGGTCAGGATTCATGGAATTTAACTCCTGGAAACGAGCAAGGTACATTCACTAGGTGCTGGCTCCCCAAAGAGACACCATGCAGGGCCAATGATGAGAGGAAGGCCATAATCATTGTCACATTCTAAGGGCCCTAACGTTAAATTTTAATCATGTGAATCCTGATTAAATTGTAATTTGATTAATTTGATTCTGATTAATTTTAAGCATGTGAATTCTGATAAGTTAAAATAATAATACAAGGACTCAAGTGGCTCCAGAATGGGCCTGGGGAGCTACATCCATCCACCACCCATATAAACACCTGCTTTCTTTGTTATTATGTCCTGTTCTTACTGTCTTAATTTTTCCTGATGCAGCTGAGACAACAAGACAGGGTGGTCCAGGGCTGGGAGTGCAGACACCTGGATTCTAGTCCCTTCTCTTCCCTGGACTTTCCCTGGAACTTTCCCACTTCCTCAGTTTCCCATCCCAGTAAAGGATTGCTTCAGTTTGAGCAGAATCTCATTGTCTTGTATGAGGGCATCTATATTATGGGATTTGCATTTGTCTTAGCCAGATGGTTCCTATCAAAGTGTGTGTGTGTGTGTGTGTGTGTGTGGTGTGTCTAATCTCAAACTCCCCTTTTTTTGCTGGCACCCTATCAAGAACTCTCCTCTGTGTTGCCCTTTGCATCTCCACTCAGATGGTCCTCATGCAACAGAAAGGTTGGAGGAGGAGACAGAAATCATCTGGTCTAAGACCATCAGTTTCCAAGGGCAACCCTGAGAATCTGAGTGACTTGGTCTAGACAGTTGTTCTCCAGCTGTAATATGTACAGGACTCACACTGGGATCTTGTTAAAATGCGGATTCTGGTTCAGTAGGTAAGGGATATTGTTCTACAGATTGCATTTGAGGAACCAAAGATGTGGGATCCACAGCTTTCCAGAAGCAGAGGCTGAACGTTGTCCAGTTCCCTTCATTCGCGTCCAGTGCGCTTTCCTATAGAGGGCACAATTATGAATTAAGTTGCTGCAAAACTGAAAGCTATCACCTGAGAAGTTTTATATCAGAGTCCCTTGGGGAACTTTAAAAATTTTGTTTCTGAGTCTGTTTCCTGGGATTCCCATTTGGTTAATATTGCAGAAGTGTAGGAATTAGTATTTTAATAAGACCCTCTGATTATTTTGACTTATTCATTCCATGAATTAATTTTGAAGAGCATTGTCTAGGTCACTTAAGAATATTAAATTAGATCTGATACCACCTGAGCTTTAAATTCATTTTATATTCATTGTTAATTTCTCAGTGCATATTGACTCCCTGTCTATTTCTTATCACTTCCTAAAGCACCGAGATCAATGTCCTGCAGAAAAATCTTGTTCATTTATGACCCTTTCACCCTCAATACATAAACATGGATATCCTGAGCCTGGGAGGTGCTGTAAGTGAACATACAGTTTAGACTTCAAAGATACTTTGAAAACCTCTTCTGGAAATGCATTTACTATATCATCTACTTTTTACCTTTCTCTTTGTATATTTGGATTAGCAAGACCTAAATATCCTCATAGAGTAAATGGCACCAAGGCTTTATCCCAAAAATGTATATTCCAAAGGTTTCAGAATGTTTACTCAGGTTAACTTCAGGCAGACATGTTCCTTTTGTCTTACTTTTATCGGACTTTTGTGGCAAGCAAACAATGGTGGGATTTGCTCTCTCACCACCCATGTTCCTGTTGGGAAAATCATTCAAAAGCTGCTCTCTTCTGGGGGACCCACCCTACTTGGGGAGAAGGAGCACATCAACCTGGGGAAGGGGGCCCACCTTTTGGGTTTCCTCTCCATTCCTTATGACTCTACACTATGATTCTTCCCCAGACGCCCACAATGTGGATCAGCTAATCTGTCTCCTCACATGCACACTCCAGAGGCATGACTTTCCCAAGCTTCTCAGAAAAGGGTTGTGCTGTACTTTGTCCTAGGACCTGACCTCCAGCAACAAGGGATTCTTTCATATTTTATCAGCAATTAGTTGCAATCACTGCTGCTTTATGACCTGACAAAGGCCTTCATCTGCCTGGTTTGCTCATTATTTCCTGCTCTTTGGTGGAGCCTGATGAACATATTCCTTCTCCATCATTCACAGAGGTGCTAGTTCAGATGAATTTTCCAGCCTGCAACTGGGTGAGGCAGCAGCTGAATCACGTGAGTCAAGTTTTGACGTTTAATAGGACATGAATTATCTTTGAACAATGTCTCCTCCTGCCTCTGGCCTACTGTGGGCAACTGTGAACATGCTTTGCCTGCATAATGACATCTCAGTAATGGAAAGAAAGGATGATTATTCAAAGTCATTGGCTCTAAGGGAACATTTTGAAAGCATCAGACCTTGGCCTGTTGTCACTTTTATTCTGCCCCAGTGAGGTCCCATGTCACACCAGATGATAGGTGATGATGATATGGAAAGTAAAAAATGAGACGCCATGCATGAAGTGGTGGCCTCATTTTCCTTTATAAAGAGGGCCGTCCTTTATTTCTGTCAAAAAAAAAAAAAGATTTTTTGACTCTCAGGTACAAATAAAAATGTTGAACAAGCACAAGAAAGAAGTTTGGGAAGTTAAATCATTTCAAATGAGTGTACTATGAAAGGGAGCCATCAGCATGTTTGAGAATCAGACTTCTTGCTGTGGCAAGAAATGGAAGCAGTGGCACCAGACTCAGAGTCTATTTGAGCCTTTTATATACTGTTCCCCACAGTTCTGATGTATTTCATTTAAATTCACCTTGTCAGCCTCTGTATTCCTCAAAGGTAAAGAACAGGTCCTTATGTTTTGCTTTTCTCGATGGCTTTTAAACAGCATGGAACATAGTTTCTAGCACATAGCAGAAACAACTAAATTTGCCATTACTGTTCCTGTATTATTACAGGTCTTATAAATTTATTACATATAATGTCTATGATTATATAAGTATACTGTTGTTTTTCTATTGCTAATAATAGGTGCTGTTTGGGAGCCTGGACTGTGTTTCAGTTATTCATCTGGCTACTTTATTTATTTGCCATTTAATTCTGACCACAAATGCTGAGATGGGTGAATCATGTTTCTTTTGAGACTCTGGGAGGGACGTTACAGCTTGCATAATGGCAAGAATCAAAATCATTTTTGAACCCCCCAGTTTTCTGCACCCTTTTCTCTATCCCTTGTGGTGCTGTGAATTGCTCCATTGCTTGATGAGCCTTGATCTGGTTCTGAGATGTTTCTCCTTAAGTTACAGGAGACCTTGACCATCTTGGTCTAGCCTTAGACTCCACTTGACTCAGTAGATAGACGTTGTTATCTTTAGAAACTTACAATGGTAGGTCTGGTGTGAGCAAAGAGAGGGTACATTCTGCTGTGATGCTCTTGAGTTATTTCCAGGTTTTCAATCATTCGTTCTGAGTTTAGATTTGGTCCGGACCAACACATCGACACATACATTAAACTGTGCTTGTTGTTAATCTGCTTGTATCCTTCCATGATCTTTATCACCTACCCATTTGAAAAGGCCTAAAAATGTCAAGCTGGGTCCTTTGTCCAGAACCATGAGAAAATTTAATAGTTCATCAAAATTCTGCTCTAATAACCTTTATCAAAAACTACTACAGTTTGTAGTTGAGAGAAAGAAGCATCAGAAGAGAGGCCCAGAAGAAAGGTGAGAGTTGGGTTACCCTGTGAGTTTAGCCTGGCGGTGGAAATCCACTGCTGCTGGTCTGCCTTTGATTCTCTGGAAAATTTCTGCAATGTGCTGATTTCGTTAGAACTGCCTGAGGTCTAATAGTCCTTCTCAGCTTAGCACTCTCGTCTGCTTGTTAGAACCAACTAGAGTTGGCCTATATGATTGAAACTGTTTATGATATTTGATTTGAGAAGTTCCTCCTCCCCTTTGTGTGTCTTCCTTTCCTGTTAGAGAACCAAACACCAGGGAAAGGTGTACTTCCATTTTGGCTGAGTCCACGTTCTTCCCATGGGGCTACACCTTACCACTGGCTGTTACCAAACGCAGCTGCTTCGTGTCTATACTTCTTCTTATCTATTACTTCTTTTTTTTAACCTGTAAATGATGTAGTGGATGGGGTGAGGAGATGTGGAGTTAGCACTAGCCTTTGCTATTTGGAATGAAAGCTCATATACTTTTGCTGGGCTTTGATGGTCATTTGGGTAAATTGAGAATTCCGTTTACCATCTTAAATCCAAGGGCACCTTTTCTGAGCTTTTCTGTAAGTGAAACAAAGGGGACATAAATGTCACCAGGAGTGAACTAGATGTGCTAGGGAGACATTTTTTTGGTGAGAAAAACATACAGCTGGAATGACCTGGGATATTCATTCCAAGATCTTTGTGGCAGATTGTAAAAATCTCCAATTTTCCATCCATCTCTGTTTCTCTGTCAGCGACAATGTGATCTTGCAGTTCATTTCATGAAGAGATGGAAGCTGTTTCCCTTCCCCTTGAATCTAAGCCAGTTGTGTGACTTGACTTGGCCAACAGAGTGGAGTAGAAGGGAATCCTACATCTCTGGGGTCTTGTGTGCTTCTGCTTGCTCTTTTCTGCTATTGTCACATGAATAAGACTAGAATATCGTTTTGTAGGGTGTGGAACAGAAATGACCCATTCCCAGCTGAGGGCTTTCTGCACCAACCAGCCCTTAGCTAATCTAGACAGTGTCTGCAGGAACACAAGTGAACCCAATTGAAATCTATTAAACTTGGCATGGTTCAGCAGAACTACCCAGCTGACCTAGACACTAGACACTCATCAGCAGTAACAACTGGTTGTGTTTTAAGCCACTACATTTTGGATTGTTTAGTTATGCAGCAAATGCAGAATGACACACATTGCAGTTCCAGTGATTATTTCATGAAGAATTCACATAGCACACATAGAACTGGTTTCACATTTACTAGTACTTAATTAAAATTGATTCTTGTCTTTCTTCCTTTTCCCTAAAGAAATGAAGTACCAGATTGGATTTTCAGGTTTCAGTTACAAAATAGAACAGCAATAGAAGTTGCATCATGAAGGTATGCATGAGTGAGGGACTCTGAACTCTGCAGAAACAGGAAGTAGTTTCTTCTGAGGCTTAGACAGGACATTGATGTTTCTTCCTTGCCTTCCTAAACAATGGCTCTTGGTGTTACACGCCTCCTGGGAGAGAAGAGGAAAGGCAGACAGTTCAAACATTTTAAAACATATTCTTTAATTCCCATATACAGTAATGTTTCTGGCTTGTACTATTTTTTTTCTTAAGACAAAACTTATCAAAATATAGGTTTGAGATGCTTTAACATTTTTTCTGGGTCTCAGTTTCCTTACCTTTAAAGTGGGAGCATGGGACTCACCCACATGACTCCTGACTCCAATCCTCTATGAGTCTTCTGGTACCATAATTGTGACACTTGGATCATGAACTCCAGAGCCTGGCTGCTAGTTCTGAAATCTGGCCCAGATACTTTCTAGCCACATGGGTAGTAACTCTGTCCGTGCCTCAGTTTCTTTTCTGAAAATGGGACTACCTCATGGTGTGGTTCTGAGGATTATATGATATAATCCATGCAAACTGCTTAGAGCAGTGCCTGGCACACAGAAAGCACTTAGCAAATGGTAGTTATTATTTCATTTGGCATAGAGTCATATCTTATGCAACTGCACTTTCATGGGATTTAAATGATGAAAGTTCAAATGGTGAACATCAACTGAGTGGATAAAACTGCAACATGCTTTTGAAATTCACACACAAACACACAAAAGAGTATTAACCGTTCTCAAGCTCTTATATCCATAAGTCAAAAGGATTTGCTTTTTTCCTCACCTGGTTGGGTGTGGTGTCTTACATAAATGAAATTTGTCACTTGAGCTCTGAGCTTATTTTATTCTCTCTTTGGCTGCTACCCTTTGGCAACAAGCGAGAGGCAGTTTAATGTAATATTGAGAAAATGGCTGTGACTTACTGGCTTGGTGAGCTCTTCAATTACTCTGTCCCTCCGTTTGCTCCTACATAATATATGGGTAATAATAGTGCCTATCTCATAGGATTATTGTGTAAATGTGATACCTCTAGAAAATGTCTGGCATATGGTAGGCACTTAACAAATGCCGTGGATTAATATTGTATCCTGTTGCTTTAGGTTGTTTTAAAGGAAGAATTAGGAACCCAAACACTGTCCAAAGAAATATCTTTGGGGATGAATTAGAATGGAAGTCCAGGGATGCTGTTGTTGACCCACCCAGGTTTCTGCCATGCGGGTGTTTCCTTATCCTCCATGCTGTGAGCCTTGGTTGTTAATGGCTTACAGCTGCCTCTCTCCTTGGAGAGTTGCCCTTGGCCGAATGGGAGTTGCCTGGCCTGGAATTGCCTGGGAAGTTATGCAACTCTCCTGCCCCTGGGGGTGGCCCACAGCCAATGGCTGACTGATGCAGGGGCACAAAAGGACCCTTTGCCTCAAAAAGGGAGGGAGACAACTCTGTGGTGCAATCTTTGCTTCAGAGCTCCCCTGGGATCAGACTGAAGCTGGACTCCAGCGGGGGCCACACCCTTGCTCTCCTTTTCCCTTCCCTCCCTTTCTCCTTTATCAGTGATTTACTTCCAAACCAGTCCTCATTTTGGGCTCCACTGCTAGACCATGACTTTAGGCAGGAAGGAAGGAGGAACTGAACCCCGAGCAATTCCAGACTTCTGATGGGAGTTTCTGGCAGGAAGTGTAGCATAGATAGGTATAGTTTTGAGTCTAAGTCTTTGTTTGGGAGAAGAGGCTGGAGGGGCTGAGCAGAAGTTGAGATGACCACAGGACCCTGGGTGTTGTCATATATGAGCTCAGTGCAATAATAAGCCACTTGTGATTGAAGTCTGTGTGTTATCTGAGTTGGGTGCATGAAAAAATATAAATTGTAGAGGCAGATTTTCATGAACCGTATAATCATTACAATGCTTAATACAACCAGACTTAGAGTTTTCCAGCACCCAAATACATATGCTTTCCGTCCCAAAGCTTATGCCCAAGCATCTTTTGACTATGTGGAAATGTGCTTTTGTGATGGAATTGCTTTCCTTCTACACCCATCAAAGGCCGTACACAGGACTTGGGGGATGGTTGAGGTGCCATGAGTAGGTACACACTTGCTTATGAAGTCGTGGATGATCGGGGGCACAAGGCAGGTTTTCCAGGGCAGGATGGTTGTGATTTGCCCCATAAAAATCTAGAGGAACAAGCCACTTACTTGAACTCAAGTCCTATTACATCTTGATGCTTCCATGGAGGAGTAAAATATAAAACTGTCTTCATATTTTCTTCTTTACCTCCAAAATGGGGACAAAGGATCATCTCTTACCTCCGCCATCCCTTCCTTCCTTCCTTCCAACTTTCCTTTCTTCTCTCCTTTTAACTCCAATCTATGTGTGATATCTTAGGAGCATACCTCTGTTAAACTCAATTCAACAAACTATTTAACATTTGATAAAATTGGTTATTATGTCCCTCTTTTAACAGCTTTATGAATTTTGTCCTTTGCTTCTCAAGGCCAAGCAAGATCATCTGATGCAACTTCCTGAAACACTAACTAAAAGTGATGCCACATAATTTGTAATACTAGTTTACATTGAAAAGAGCACAGATAATTTAGAGTTGAGTATACATATTACATGAATTTAAAGATAAACATGAGATTTCAAAGAAAAAAAAATCACGCATGAGCTATTATGAGTGCACCCCTCTGATCTCTGGTGTAGGGTGGTGGACAGTGTTCTCTTATGCTAAAAGGACAAATTTGATGCAAATGTCTAAAGACTCATAGGTCTGATTTCTGACAGTTCACAAGACAATGTATACAAAGCAGTAGAATAACTGCAACAGCAGGGACGAAAAGATGAAAATATTTCTAGTGTCTTTTTCATCTTAAGATGTGAGGACTAGCTCATGATTTGGCTAAAAATAGTTTTCCACATTCTCTGGAATCATGAAGAATTACCTCAGAGGGACACGATTTCGATTTGGCATGTCTCAAGTGGGCACAGGTCTGGTTGATTTGATTGGTGGTAGATAAGGAGTATGAACACTCAAAGCTTCTCAGAGAGGATTCGGCCGATGCACAGTAAACAAATGGTGTGCTTTGTGACTTTTTGGCCAGAAAATATGAGAGTTGTGTTGTTTGATGAATAAATTGGAGGCTATTTAGTCCTGAGAACTTTGCAGGCTTAAGCTGGCCTGTGGGGATCCTTTATTTTCATGATTCTTTTTTTTTTTTTTTAAGATTTATTTATTTGTTTGAAAGGCAGAATTAGAGAGAAAGAGAGAGAGAGAGAAAGATCTTTTCTCTGTTGGCTCACTCCAAATGGCTGCAACAGCATAACAGCCAGGGGTGGACCAGACTGAAGCCAGGAGCCAGGAGCCAGGAGCTTCATCTGGGTTCCCATGTGGATGGCAGGGGCCCAAGGACTTGGGCCATCTTCCTCTGCTTTCTCTGGTGCATTGGCAGGGAGCTGGATTGGAAGTGGAGCAGCTGGAACATGAACTGGTGCTTGTATGGGATGCCTATTTTGTTGGTGACAACTTTACCTGCTGCTCCACAGGGCTATCTCCCCTTCTCTTGATTATAAATCACTGTAATTCTGGTGACACTCTGTGACTGGCAACATATGACCATAATTAGATTCAGGGGTTATCCCAATTCAATGGGGGAAGTCATATTTCCACACTTGAGAAAGCAATGGCACTTTTGTGCGGCCAGTGTGGGAACCCCTGAGGATTGCACAGATTGTGGTGCTTTAGAAGAGACAGGTAGAGAAGCCCCTTTTGGGGCCAAGGTTAGTTATTTTTCTGGGCAGAGTGACTTCAGTTCTGACATGTTGACTTCCTGGGAAAGGGCCTTACAGCAAACTCTAACAGATGGAATTTGGAGTTGTGTTTGGATCACATAAGCAATGTTTTCATAAGGTAGCAAGACATAAAGCTTGGGAGACAGTTAAAGAAATGTACAAAGAGATTGTGTCGTGCAATCTACAAGAGTTCAAGAATACAGTTCTAAAGGGAAACCTTGAGGAGATTAGGAAACCCTGAACCCCAACACTTGACGTGAAAATGTGTGTTCCCTCTCAGTTTATGTGTCTGGTCTTGGAGAGATTATGTTTAAGTTTCTACATATTACTTCTTTTTCTTCAGGGAGTTTTGACAGGCAGAGTCTCCTCCTGCAGAGCCCGAGGCAGGATGGGGTGCGGTGCAGGTTAGTTCTTTTGATCATGATTTTACTTTAAGCAGTGGGTATAGATTTCATGTTTCCTTCCTAACCTTTCCCATGAAGCGTGGTATTGCGTGGGTGGTTCGGTCAGAGATGTCCAATAAATATTTGCTGGCATACCTAATGGAGGAAGACTGATGACAGCAAGATGTTTGTCCTGCCTCTGCTGTGTCTCCAAGGTGCCACCAATGCAGTTCTGAGGCCATGCCTGTGCAAGACTGAGTTGATGCGGCATTGTCTGAGCTGGAGTCTTGGCCATGGTTTGCCTTGCACCATGCTGCCCACCTGATTTTCCTGTGCAGTTGCCACTGCTGGAACCTCCTCATTCCCAAAAAAAGGAATCACTCTTTGTCCTAATGAGCATGCAGACAGATGAGGGAATTAAGGAGACAAGTAGAAACCACCCAGCAAGAGGAATTGAATAGTGTGCAAGGGAGAGCAGGGAAAAAGAGGAAAGGAAAAATGTGTCCAAACAATATTGTGTCAGTTCTATAACTTTCCACTAATCCATATGTGGATTTGTATCAGTGCTCATGTCTTAGAACTCAAGACAAGAGCCAGACAGAAATGCCTGGACTTAATAAATCCAGGAGAGAGGTTTGTTTATCAAGGTCTAGCATTGTTTGAAAACTCAACATCTGTCAAAGACTTTAGGCCTTTGCCCCCCACAGTTTGGGCAGGTGCTTCTGGTCTTATGACACTGGTGAATGGATTTTAAAGAAACATTCAGTGGAAAAACCCAGAGGTCATCCTCTACTCACTGTTGTTGCCTCTGCTCTGTAACAAGGCTCCTCCTCTCTTGTTGGACTGCTGTTGAGCTTCCAAATGAGTCTCCTTGCCTCTCATCACCTCCACTCAGCTCTGTCCTTCCCATATCAAATTAATCTTTCTAAAGCCCAAACTTCAGAAACCTCTTAAAACCTCCTCAGCTTCTTAGTAGCGATTTTCAAATTCTAGAATCCTTGTTTCTTCCAGCTTAATATCTGGCCACCATTCTTTCTTAGGTGGTCTTTTCTTGTATTTTAACTGTAAATATTTTATGAAATATAGCATACATTTGGAAAAAATATGTGTGCTGTTTGATATATTATTATAACTAGTAACAAGATCATGAGATAGAATATAGTCACCATCACAGAAGTCCTCTGAGATCTCTCCCAGACAGGATTCACCTATAGGTAACCATTGTGATTTTTAACCCCAGAGATTAGTTTTGTCTTTTTGGAACTTAAAACACATGGAATCACAGCATGCATTTTTGCTATATTTTCAGTCGACATTATGTATCCTTCACCCTTTTCGTGTGGGTGGTTGGAGCTGATTCATGTTCATTATTGTATAATGTTCCATTCTATTTATTTAACCTTTCTATTCTTCTTTTAAAAATCTATTTACTTGTTTTCTAAAGGCAGAGCAATGAGGTGAGAAACACACACACACACACACACACCACTTTCATCTGCTTGTTCACTCCCCAGATGCCCACAGAAGCCATGCATAAGCCAGACTGAAGCCAGGAACCAGGAACTTCAAACTGCTCTCCTAAGTGGATGGTAGGGATCTAAGTATTTAAACTATCACTTGCATACTCCCAGGGTGCGCATTGACAAGAAGCTGGATCAGAAGCAGAGATAGGACTCCATCCCAGGCACTCTAATATGGGATGTGAATGTCGCAAGCAATGGCTAAACCCAGCGCTCCACAGTGCCACCCCAGCCATTCTACACTTTGTTGGATATTTATTTAGACATTCTACTCTAGATGGACTTTTGGGTTGCTTCCAACTTTTAGCAATTGAGAATAATGTGATCACAAAAAGTTTTCAAAAACACAACACCAAAATTTGGGAGCTTGAATTGAAGTGATTAATTAGTTGTATTAAATTAAGATCCTCTGTCTTTCAAAAGATACCATTGAGAAAGAAAAGGCAACCTATAGACTAGCAGATATTTGTTATACATATCTGGAAATGTGTATTTTGAATATATGCAAAATGCCTATAAATAAGCAAGGAAACTCCCAATAGTAAAGAAGGCAGATGTCTTGAACAGGCTCTTCATAAAGGAGCCTATATAAATGACCAGTGGCTCTAAACATGAAAAATTGTGCAGGCATTACTTTGCAGTTTTTCCAATTGCTTCAGAACTCATAATTAGGCCACAAATGTTCCTATTTCACTCTCTGTACGCAGGTTGCTCTCCAGCTGTCGGGAGCATCTTTTCCTCTTTTGCTGTATGCTTATCTCTTAAGGACCAGACAGAAGGTCAGCTGCTTTCCAAATTCCATGACTCCACTAGGCAGAATTACTATTACTCCTCAGGGATTCCCAAGTGTGATTTTGTTAAACTAAGCTGTATAACTAATATGACTTCAGGACTTCAGTGCTAGCATTGCTCCTGGTGCGTAACAGGTGATCAATCCGTGCCTTTCTGAATAAATGTCTAACTTTCCCTTCAAACCTCCAGATAGGATCTAAAACCAATAAGGACTACGTAACAAAGGTTTTCTGTCTTGAACATGGGAGTGCTTATTAGCCAATACAAAGGTTACTTCATAGGGGAAATTACCGGCCCTGGCCTATTTCCCAAATCATAGCTCATATTTAATAAATTGTATCACTACAAGCTTGTGGAAAAAGACCCAATACTCTATAGGTTGAATTAAGTGTTAATATATACAATATATTAATAAGCAGGTGTGACAAATAGCATTGCCACCTGGGAAAGTAACTGAAGTTAGTTGCTGGGATCCATTTTGGACCAGCAGCATTTATTTAACACAAAAGATAACTCACTTAGGGCATTAGCCTGAATTTGAAGACAAGGAGCTACATGGTACAGTGGGAAGAGGTAGGAGAGTTTTTTTTTTTTAAACTTTTCCTATTGTAAGACTTGATTGAGACAACATTTCTGACTAGACCAAAATTTCTTTTGTCATCCTCATTTCCTAGAATCTCTCTCTCTTACCTGCTCATGCTTTTACAGAGTTCTACTTTTCCTAATCCCCTAATCTCCTGCTTCTAATTTGCTTCTATCCAGCCTCATAGAATTTCCTCAATCCCTAGGTCTTTTTCTTTCAGTGCTCTACTTTGTGTTAGCCAGGTAATAAGGAAAATCTCATTTTTTTAAAGAGAAGACTTGTTCTTTATGGCACTTTGTATCTCTGGTTAGCTTATTGCCTTTCAATAAAAATTTATTGAATCCATGACTTGACAATTTCTTTCGAAATGGTTACTGACCCCTAACCTTCACAATAGCAGATTCCAATATTTATTTATTTATTCAGAAGGCAGTGATAGAATAGGGGTGGTTATCTTCCATTTTCTAGTTCACTCTAAAGTGACTGCAATAGCCAGGGCCTGGTCCAGGCCAAAGCCAGGAGCCCAGAACTCCATCCAGTTCTCCCAGATGGGTGGCAGGACCCCAAATGCTTGAACCACCCTCCACTGCCTTATCATGTAGACCAGCAGAGAGCTGGATCAGAAGTAACAGAGACTTGAGCTAGAGCTCTGATATGGGATGCTGGCATCACAGGTGGTGGCTTAACACACTGCACCAAAATACCAGCCCCCAAAGTAGCATTTTTCAATGAGATTGCTCATTAATTTGAATGGATTTCAAATTTATAATTCTTCAGTTAATGAAAAAGAGGATGTTGAAAGAAATTATGAAGTAGAGAAAGCAATTTTTTTTGAGTTTGATCCTGTGTCCTTAGACTGATTCACTAAATAGAATTCTCCTTTTACTTTGGAAATTTATCTAAATCAACAATACTTCCTCCCTCCACCTTAACATTAAGCAATTTTAGATACCAAGAGTACTCAGATTATTAAATATAAAAAGACCAAGAGTAACCCTGCATTAAATGCTTTATAATAAGATGTATTTTACTACCCTAACATCCATATTTATTTAATGCTATTGGCATATACTGGTATGAGGCATGTCATTAACACAATCTACAAACAAAGCTTGGTGTGCAAATTAATACACAAGTTCTTGTCAGTAACCAGATTACTGTTGTTAAAAGTCACACCTTTCCTTTCACTGGTGACAGAACAACTGATGGAATTCAGAACACATGGTAGCAGTTGTTTGTCAACAGAAGTTGAATATTGGCTGGAAACTGCCTACAATCAGCAGTGGGATGGTTCCTGCTTGTATGAACTTTCATAAGACTTGTCTTAGGTGGCTTTCTTAGAAGCAGAGCCTGAGATAGGATTGAAGAATGGCTCTTAGGAGGAATGTTAGGAGAGAAGCAGGACATGAAATGGGAAGAAGCAGTAAAAAGCTGATATTTCAGGTAATGTCTAGCTTCACACTAATCCTGCAAAGAGCTTTTGAGTGTGAATGACAGCAACAATTTGTTCTCCATGGGAATGGGCTTTTGCCCTCCCTGTACCTTCAGTCATTGTCTACAGGCTACCTCAAAGGGAATGTAAACACCCAACAGAGTAGGTAGCTCTAGCTGCCTGAGAGGAAGAATGTCAGAGAATATTGCAAACATGGGCTCTTAGCATCATGGACCTCAGAGCAACTGGGGGCGGACAAAACTGGGACACATATCTGAATAGTGCACTTAGAGTGTGCAATTATTAAATACTTAATTAACTAAATAATTCATTGAACAGTTCTTTATTGAGTTGCTATTCTGTGATGGTCCCTAAAATAGATTGATGAACAAGCTAGATAAGGTCTTACGCTTAATGAAGCCTATTGTTTATGGGAAAAGATGGAAATAAACTAGTAGATAACTGTAGCAACAGGATCACTTCTGAGCATGACGATTTTCTCAGTACAGTTTAATAGGTTGTAGAATGACTGAGGCAGGGTCAAACTTGTGGGACAACCTTGTTTTGAATGGTCGGGGATGGGTTCCCGAACAGAGACCAAGGTGATGGGAAGGAGGAAGCTGAGGGCTCAATGTCTAGGCAAAAGGAGTAGCCATTGTCAAAGCACTAAGATGTGGAGAAGCTCAGTGTTTCTGAAGAATACAATGAAGCCTACTTGGGAGAGCTATGAGAAAAAGGTGGAGAGGGAACATAGAGGGGGAAGCCAGCATAGTAAAATTTGTTGATTTGAAATCCAATGGTAGAAATAAATTCTTCAGCCTTCATCGAGATAGGAAAGATGGCAGTTTGTCAGACCTCAGCTTAAGTTTGCCTTAATGTTATCTATTGGAAGAAGGATTTGTTAAGCAGGTTAACAAAACAAACAAGGAAAAATTTTGGATTAAAGGACAGCCTACTGTTTTCAAACTCCAGTGTCATTGCAAGCACTGGACTTAGACATCTTACACGGTAATTATGAGAAAAATTTCCCTCCTGGTTAAAACACTCATGAGATTTTAAAAGATATACAGTTGGACTCAACCTTCCTTTGTCCTTGGCAATGTGACAAAGCAGCATTTTTAGAAAAGAATGCAAGTTACAATTGACCTTGGCGCTGTACGGGAGAGTTATCAAGGTCACTTTTGAGGGATTTGTTTGTACAATAATTGCTACTAAAGTGAACCAAGAAATAAGTAGAGACCATCCACACATTGCTCAGCATTTTGCTTTGGGTACTGAGTGTACAAATCTTAAATGCAGATCTGTTTCCCAGTTGCAAATAATTGTGTACGTTCCTTAATCTTCTCAAAGCTCATTGGAGAAGTTACCATGGTTAGAAAATGGCCTTGATCATGATAATGGATAATGCTTCCTAAATTGTTTCTGATGAGATATAATACTTATAGACCATTGGCCTCCATCAAAACTGGTGAATGGAACACAATGAAATCAGAAAAAGGGGGGAGAGGCAAGATGGCGGAATAGGAAGGGAGCACACTGATAGTCCAGGGAGAGATAGTTTAATAAAAGTGGAGATACTGCAGGTTCAAGGAAGAGTAGGGGAGGAAACAGCAGAAGAAACTCTTCCAGAACGCGTGATTCACAGCGGACCTGTGTGGAGAGCGTGGGAGCCCACAGTTCGGGACACCAGCGGCAGACTCAACACACCAGCGCTGGAACGCAAGGTGAGCCGAACCTCAATAGCCCGAGACACCGGCAGGCAAGCAGAGAGAGGAGACTAGAGGGAACGACCCCCGGGGGGGAAAAGTTCACCAGGCTAACTGGAAGAGAGAGAGAGAGAGAAAAAAAAAAAAGGTGACTGGTACGGACACGGGTTTCTCTCTCTCTGCTCACCTCTCAAGGGCGAGCAAGACAAAGAGCAGGCGCCATCTTGGACATACGTCATAAGCAGAGCGACCTCAGGTCTGCACCGGCCCTGAGCCTAGCAGAAAACCCTGACTCTGGGTGGGGCGAATTAACAGGAGATTAGGACCTAGTAAATTTGTGGTGCTACTGAACTGAGACTGTGAAAAAAGAGACGGTGGGGGAGAGAACTCACGGAATTCACCTGAGTACTCTCCAGAGACACTACAATTCCGTAACTTTGGCAACCCAGTGGGAGACTGAAGGAGAATTTGAACCCACTCTGAGGGCCAAACAGATTCCCTGTGTGGTCCTTGGGAAAGAGCTTCCAATCTCTGGCTCCTGTGGGTATATCATTTGCCTGCTAACTACCTCCAACTTCGTTCAGCTGTGCGGAATTACTTCCCTTTTGAATCAAAAAAAGAAAGAGAGAGAAAGAGAGATTTACCACTCCTAACCTGGGAGTGTCACCTTTGGGACACCAAACAGAGCTCTCAGGCCACACCCATCTCAAGCCCTAAGGCTCCATCAAAAACAGATAGTCCACTTAATCTAGAGTCATAGTATAACAAGAAAAAGCACCACAGTGAAGAAACCAAATATCTCCAATATGCCAAATAACAAATGCAAAAACCGAGGTAATAAAAACAAGGAAGTCACCATGACGCCCTCAAATGAGAAAGACACCCCAATTCAAAATTATGAAGATGATGACATAGAAGAAATGCAAGAAGCAGATCTCAAAAAATTGATAAGAACATTAAGAAGTTCTCAAAAACAAATTCTTGAACTACATAAAGCCTTAATGGACAAGATAGAAAATCTCTCTCGTGAAAATGAAATATTAAGGAGGAATCAAAATGAAACGAAACAATTAGTACAACAGGAAACTGTGATAGTGACTGAAGTGAAGAATTCAATAGATCAAATGAAAAACACAATAGAGAGCCTTACAAACAGAATGGGTGAAGCAGAAGAGAGAATATCGGACTTAGAAGACAGAGAACAGGAAAGGATACAGTCAGACCAAAGAAAAGAAGAGGAAATTAGGAATCTAAAACATATTGTCGGGAATCTTCAGGATACTATTAAAAAACCCAACATTCGGGTTCTAGGAGTTCCTGAAGGCATGGAGAGGGAGAAAGGATTAGAAGGCCTTTTAAGTGAGATATTAGCAGAAAATTTCCCAGGTTTGGAGAAGGACAGAGAAATCCTAGTACAGGAAGCTCACAGAACCCCTAATAAACACGACCAAAAGAGATCCTCACCACGACACGTTGTAATTAAACTCTCCACAGTGAAACATAAAGAAAAGATCCTAAAATGTGCAAGAGAGAAACGTCAGATTACTTTCAGAGGATCGCCAATCAGACTCACTGCTGACTTCTCATCAGAAACTCTACAAGCTAGAAGGGAATGGCGAGATATAGCCCAGGTACTAAGAGAGAAAAACTGCCAGCCCAGAATATTATATCCTGCAAAGCTATCATTTGTGAATGAAGGTGAAATAAAGACGTTTCATAACAAACAGAAATTGAAAGAATTTGTCGCCACTCGTCCAGCCCTGCAACAGATGCTTAAAGATGTGTTACACACAGAAACAAAGAAACACGGTCATCAGTATGAAAGAAGATAAAGGAAGGAAACCTCACAGCAAAAGATCACAGGGAATTCAAAGCATATATTAGAACTTATCTTTGGCAAATGGCAGGGCAAAGTTACCACTTTTCATTAGTCACATTGAACGTTAATGGCCTGAACTGTCCAGTTAAAAGACACCGATTGGGATTTGCTTTTTAACCTGATGCAATTTTAAATGATGCTTAATTTTGTTTTTAAATTTCAAATCCTAGCTCTTACCCATACATGGAACAACAATTAAATTGTACATGTAATTCGCCACTTTGCTACACTAACATTGTTCCAGGGGTACTTATGATGTACTTTTGAATTTTCTATACATGCAATAATGACATTTGCTAGCAGTTTTATGTCTTCCTTCCCAATATGTATGCATTTTGTATCCTTTCTTTGTGTTACTGCACTGTCTAGTAATTCCACCATAATATTGAAAAGTAGTGGTGAGAAAAAGACACTTCCGCCTTTCCCCAACTTAAGGGAAAACTGTCCAATTTCACTATTAAAGTTGGTTTTGGTAGATATTCTTTATCTAGATGAGGAATTTCTCTTCTGTTTCTTGTTTGCTCAGTTTTTTTATGCCAAATATCTTTTACAAAAGTTGATGTAACCATTTAACATTTTTGCAGTTTGTGTAGTATGTCCAATTTATTGATTTTTTAAAATGCTGACAGCCTTGCTTACGTGGGATAAATACCACTTGCTTGTACTACATAAAATTGTTGGATTTTACCTATTATTTAAAAAAAAGAGAGATTTCTAAAGGCAACCCAGAGGAATCCTTAATCCAGTTCTTCATTAGAAGAGATGTGCAATTCGGGACATGCTCAAGCTGACTTACCTCAAACGGTAGAGTTAGAAACATACCAGGGGATTCCAATTCAATCCCATCAAGGTGGCATGTACCAATGCCATCTCACTAGTCCCAGTGATCAATTTCTGTGCACAATTGATCATAATGATAGGACTAAGAACCAAAGGGATCACATAAACAAGAATAGTGTCTGCAAATACTAGCTGATAGAATCAAAAAGGGAGAGAATGATCCAACATGGGAAGTGAGATACACAGCAGACCCATAGAATGGCAGATGTCCTGAACAGCACTCTGGCCTCAGAATCAGCCCTTAAGGCATGTGGATCCAGCTGAAAAGCCCATGAGAGTATTTCAGGCATGGAAAGCCAAGACACTCTGGGGAAAAAAAAAATGAAAGATCTCCACGAGTGAGATCCCAGTGGAAAGAACGGGTCATCAAAGAAGGAGGTACCTTTCTCTGAAGGGAGGAGAGAACTTCCACTTTGACCATGGCCTTGTCTAAATATTATCAGAGTCAGTGAACTCAGGGGGCTTCCATAGCCTTGGAAACTCATGACAAGAGCCTAGGGTGATTACTGATGCCATAAACAAGAGTGTCAATTTGTTAAGTCAACAACAGGAGTCACTGTGTACTTACTCCTCATGTAGGATCTTTGTCCTTAGTGTGCTGTACATTGAGATTTAATGCTATAACTAGTACTCAAATAGTATTTTTCACTTTATGTTTCTGTGTGGGAGCAAACTGTTGAAATCTTTACTTAATGTATGCTAAACTGATCTTCTGTATATAAAGAGAATCGAAAATGAATCTTGATGTGAATGGAAGGGGAAAGGGAGTGGGAAAGGGGAGGGTTGCGGGTGGGAGGGACGTTATGGGGGGGAAGCCATTGTAATCCATAAGCTGTACTTTGGAAATTTATATTCATTAAATAAAAGTTTAAAAAAAAAAAAAAAAAAAAAAAAAAAAGAAATCAGAAAAAGAAACTCAGTAAAATTGTTTTTTTCGATGTGATCTATCAGGTCATGGTTGAAAAGCAAAATAAAATAACAACTCTCTAAAGGAGAACACACTTAACCATTTCAAATCAGGATGAGCTGAAATATAAGTAGCAGACATACCTTTTCTAAAAATAGCTTTTTCAAGTGGTTTTGATTTAACAAAGATTCTTAATTGTTTGTCTTACTATTTCTGACATCAACCCCTGCTCCCTCCCCTTTATACAAAATCCACATTTTATTCAGGGGGAACTTAATCCACATGTTTTTGATCCATTTGTATACAATGTCATTTGGTTAGATCAGGTTAATGTCCAAAGACTCTAATAGGAATTTTTACCAGTGTTTAAAAATTTTTTTTCAAGCCAGAAAATCATACTTTCCAGGTTAAAATATTCCTCAAAATCAGAACAACTCTGGGCCTATTGTAAACATCACTTTGAGGGACCTTAAACTTGGGCAAATGTCTTTACAAGCCCAACCCCCATTGTGAGCTATGCAAGTGTCAGATGAGTATCCTCTGAGAGGCAAGAAAAGCAAAGGAGAAGGAACACAAAGAACTTGAGTGGCACAGGGAGCCTTGGACCTGCCATATTTTTCCATTTTTAGGAGCAACCGTGCCACAACCTATAAAGTCAGATTCAATATATGAAACATGAATGGAGCCAGGTGCTTTTCAATTGGCTTTTGACAGTATCTTTGAGAAAGACAAAGAATTCTAAGAGAACTTGAAGATTTTTAAATAGAAAAAGACTTCATTGGTGAGCACAATTATTCTGTCACCGGGTTTTATTTCTAGAAATCTAGGTACAGTCTGAAGTTGGATAATTATTGATTATAGAGTTAAACATTACCAAGAATACAGACTTCAGGCTTTTTACAGACAAGTACACAACCGATAGTATGTGCAAAAGCATAAAAATATTTCCTTTATTCCATTTACCTTAGTTATACTTAATTTTCTTACCATCGTTTCAGGACACCTGCTGTCTCTGGGAAAAAAAATGATACATAAATAACTGTTTTAAGCCAAGTATTTGACAATGTGTGACTATTCTTCAGAAAATTGAAATTTTGCTGTTAAAACTTGAAATCTTTCTAGTTCTTATGTTATTTTTTTACTATACCAGAGGCATGAACCAACATCATCACAATCCTAAGTTAGGCCCTTGTGTCAAAGGGACTTGCTGTTCAAGCCTCCTAACATGTCTTCTAGTGCCTCCAGACAACAGCAAGATAATATAGTTAAGATGCCAGTTAGGATGCCCACTAAAATGCTAGCATTCCATATCAGAGAACCTCGATTCTTGGCTCTGAACTTGACTCCAGCCTTCTGCGAATGCAGACCCTAGAAGGCAGCAGGCGATGCCTCAAGTAATTGGGTTCCTGCCACCCATGTGGGAGATCTGGATAGCACTCCAGCTCCCAGCTTCAGCCCTGGCTGTTGTGGGCATTTCAGGGAGTGAGCCAGCACATGGGAGTGCTCTCTCTGTCAAATAAAACAATAAGTAAGAGTAAATAAAATACAAAAAACAGCAGTGGTGATGAGATTTCTAACATTATAAGTGCCTCTATTGCCAATGTTATTTTTCAAAGAAAAATAGTAATTAATGTTGATTATTCTCATTCCAAATACAATCTATCCATAAGTCCTATGGATCTTTCCTGCTCAACTTTGATGTCCAGATCAGCAACATTAGCATCAATTGAAGATTTGCTAGAAATCAAGAATCTCACATCCCATTGGAGACCTGCAAAATTACAATCTGCTCTTCAACAAGTTCCCTGTGACTCACATGCACATTAATGCTTGGAAAGCAGCTCCCTAAGATGCCTTCATGTTTACTGACCATCTTTGCCTGGATTATTTCAGTTTTTTCCCCGATTTTCTCCTTGTACTCTTCTAATATATTCTCAATTTATCCACCAAAACGGTCTTTAAAAAAACCAGTTAAATCAATTCATTCTGCTCATTCAAATCCAAAACTTCACATGGCATGTGAAATATAATATGAACTTTTTTTGTGTGTATGTGTGTGTGTGGACAGGCAGAGTGGACAGTGAGAGAGAGAGAGACAGAGAGAAAGGTCTTCCTTTGCCGTTGGTTCACCCTCCAATGGCCACTGCAGCTGGCGCACCACGCTGATCCGAAACCAGAAGCCAGGTGCTTCCTCCTGGTCTCCCATGAGGGTGCAGGGCCCAAGCACTTGGGCCATCCTCCACTGCACTCCCTGGCCACAGCAGAGAACTGGACTGGAAGAGGAGCAACCGGGACAGAATCCGGCGCCCCGACCGGGACTAGAACTCGGTGTGCCGGCGCCGCAGGTGGAGGATTAGCCTAGTGAGCCGCGGCGCTGGCCAATATTATATGAACTTCTTAACCATTGCATAAAAGTCCTATGTGAAGTGACCAATGCATTTCCCCATGCCTTCTGGTCTGTTCTCTCTTTTTTTAAAATAAGATTTTATTTATTTATTTGAAAGGCAGGTTTACAGAGAGGCAGAGGGAAACATCCCATCTCATTCCAGGTATGTCCTCAACACTTAGAATGGTACCTGGAGCAGCAGCAGAGGCACTTAATAAATACTTATTGAATGAATTAATGAACAAATTTATATTCATATAATCTGGGAAAAGCTAGTGTCTAGTCATTCATATATTTCCTCTTTCCCTTCCTTTTTCTTTGACAAATAGTGGTTAAGCATTTAACCTATGCCAAGCACAGGGATGTAGAGGGAACAGATATAAACCAAAATCACAGCACAGAGCCTGTACACATTTTCCTAACATAGTCCAGGGGACCACTTTGTCCTGGAATTGAAGAAAGACATATTAATCAGCAGAGGAGAGTGAAGTATGTGGAGGAGAGCATTTTGGCCAGACAAGATAAAGTATTCAAAGGCAGCATGGCTTGTTGGAGGAATAGAAAGAGGGACAATAGGATAGGAGTCCAGAGAACTAATCAGGTACTGATGAAGTAGGACTCGCAGGGCAGGTACAAGGCTGGTGGGATAACAGTAACATTGCTTGGTTGAGTTCCAGTTTACTTTTGGGATCTGAAGGATTTATTTATAATGCCCCCTTTCATTCTCAAAAGTGTCCTGGTTTGGGTGATAAGCTGTGTGGTCAGTTTTACTGGCCATACCGTGCGCATTGATCTTCAGAGGCTCACCACAAAGGCTTGTGGTTAAAAATGATACCTCTGTACACAGATTTATGGATGAAAGTAAGTGGTTTGCTATTATTTGCATTGTATCTTCCTTGGCCAAATTGCTAAACTCTGAGATTTGGTTTCCTTATCAGCCAAACAGGGATTCAGTCATGGTAATAGCCAACTTATAGCATTTTAATAAGGGCTTAAAATATTTTTATTAATATAAAAAGAAGAGATTTCATGCATCCCATAGGTACAGTTCCAGGAAGACAGTCATACTTCTTTCACTCCCGTGTTTCCCCACCAGTCCCCTCCCTCCTTTTTCTTTATCAGTTTACACAAAGATATAATTTTTTTTTTTTAGATTTTTTTATTTTTTGACAGGCAGAGTTAGACAGTGAGAGAGAGAGACAGAGAGAAAGGTTTTCCTTTTTCCGTTGGTTCACCCCCCAAGTGGCCACTACGGCCGACGTGTTGTGGCCGGCGCGCTGCACCAATCTGAAGCCAGGAGCCAGGTGCTTCCTCCTGGTCTCCCATGCAGGCGCAGGGCCCAAGGACCTGGGCCATCCTCCACTGCACTCCCGAGCCACAGCAGAGAGCTGGACTGGAAGAGGAGCAACCAAGACAGAATCCAGCGCCCTGACCGGGACTAGAACTCGGGGTGCCGGAGCCGCAGGCAGAGGATTAGCCTATTGAGCTGCGGCACCGGCCACAAAGATATAATTTTAATCCACTCTATATTCACAGGCTGAATTTGCTACTTATCATAATATTTGACAAGTAAAAATCAGGAAGACCACTGTTCCACAAGAGTATAAACAAGAGCTAAAAATGGCAACCATAATTCAAAAAGTCCATTTCATTCCTATACCTTTTTTGTATTCAATATTAACTGCCACATATCAGAGAAAACAAATGATATTTGTCTTTCGGGGACTGGTTTATTTCTTTTTTTTTTTTTTTTTTTTTTTTTTTTTGACAGGCAGAGTGGACAGTGAGAGAGAGAGAGACAGAGAGAAAGGTCTTCCTTTTTGCCGTTGGTTCACCCTCCAATGGCTGCTGCGGCCGGCACACCGCAGCCGGCGCATCGCGCCTGATCCTAAGGCAGGAGCCAGGTGCTTCTCCTGGTCTCCCATGGGGTGCAGGGCCCAAGCACTTGGGCCATCCTCCACTGCACTCCCGGGCCACAGCAGAGAGCTGGCCTGGAAGAGGGGCAACCGGGACGGAATCCGGTGCCCCGACTGGGACTAGAACCTGGTGTGCCGGCGCCTCAGACGGAGGATTAGCCTAGTGAGCCGCGGCGCCGGCTGGGGACTGGTTTATTTCACTAAGTGTAATTGTCTCCAGTTGCATCCATTTTTTTTTTTTTTTTTTTGCAAAAGACAGGCTTTCATTCTTTTTATGGCTGCGTAGTATTCCATAATGATGTATATCACATTTTCTTTATCCAGTAATCAGTTAATGGACATCTTGGATGATTCTATATCTTAGCTATTGTGAATTGAGCTGCAATAAACATGGGAGTACAAATAACTCTTTAATTTACTGATTTCGATTTATTTGGATAAATTCCCGGGAATGGGGATGGCTGGGTCATATGGTAGATCTATTTTCAGATCTCTGAGGAACCTCCATACCATCTTCCATAAGGTTGTACTTGTTTATATTCCCATCAGTAGTGGATTAGTGTATGGCATCTTTTTCCCTTAATCTTGCCAGTATTTATTGTTTTTTGATTTTTGGATGATGGCCTTTGTAACTGGGGTGAAGTAAAACCTCATTGTGGGTTTTATTTGCACTCCCTTGTTAGATAGTGATTCCAAGCATTTTTTTTAATGTGTCTGTTGGCCATTTGCATTTCATTCTTTGAAAATTGCCTGTTCATGGCCTTTCCCATTTCTTAACTGGATTGTTTGTTTTATTGTTGTTGAGTTTTTTGAGCTGTTTATGGATCCTGGATATTAATCCTTTATCATTTGCATAGTTTGAAAATATTTTCTCCCATTTTGGTGTTGCCTCTTCATCTTGTTAAATGTTTCCTTTGTAGTGCAGAAGCTGCTTAGTTTAATGTAATGCCATTTGTCTATTTTTGCCTTTATTGATTGTTCTTCTGTGATCTTTTCCAAGAAGTCTTTGCCTATGCCAATGTCATACAGAGTTTTTCCAATGTTCTCCTCTAGTAGTTTGATGGTATCAGGACATAGATCTAGATCCTTGACCAATTTTGTGTTGATTTTTGTATAAAGGTATAAGATAAGGATCTTGTTTCCTACATCTGCATGCATAGATAGAATTTTCTTAGCCAGCAGCATTTGTTGAAGAGACTGTCCTTTCTCCAAGGATTGATTTTAGCTTGTTTGTCAAAGATTAGTTTGTTGTAGATGAATGGATTAATTTCTGGGTTTTCTAGTCTGTTCCATTGGTCTACATGTCTATCTTTGTGCTAGTACAAGGATGTTTTGATTATAACTTCACCATAGTATGTCTTAAAGTGTTTAAAGATAGCTTTAGCTATTTGGGATCCCTTATGTTTCCATATGAATTTTTGTATTGTTTTTTCTAGATATGAGAATTTTATTGGTATTTTGATTAGAATGGTATTCAATCCATAAATTAGTTTTAGTAGTGTGGACATTTTGATCATATTAATTCTTCCAGTGCGTGGACTTTGAACATTTTTTCCATTGATTGTGTCTTCTATTTCTTTCATTAATGTTTTATAATTTCAATTATAGATACCTTTCACCTCCTTGGTTAAATTTATTTCAAGTTATTTAAATTATTTTGTAGCTATTGTGAATGGGACTGATCTTACAAGTTCTTTTTCAGCCATAACATTGTTTGTGTATACAAAGGGTATTGATTTTTGTGTATTGATTTTGTATCCTGCAAATTTACCATCCTGTCTTATGATTCCTATAGTCTCTTGGTGGAGTCTTTTGATTCCCCTATGTATAGAATCATGTCATCTGCACACAGGGATAATTTGACCTTCTCCTTTCCAATTTGTATCCCTTGGATTTATTTTTCTTGCCTGATGGTTCTGGCTAAAACTTGAAAGACTGTTTGAATAGCATGGTGAAAACTGGCATCCATGTCTGGTTCTGGATCTTACTGGAAAGGCATCCAGCTTTTTCCCATTCAGTATGATGCTGGCTGTGCATTTTTTGGTTTATTGCCTTGGTTATGTTGAGGAATGTTCCTTCTGTACCCAATGTGCTTAAGGTTTTTATCATAAAAGGATGCTGTATTTTATCAACTGCTTTCTCTGCATCTATTGAGATAATCATATGGTTTTTGTTCCTCTATTTGTTAATGTGATGTATCACACTGGTTGATTTGCCTATGTTGAACCATCCCTGAATACCAGTGATAAATCCCACTTGGTCTGAGTGAATGATCTTTCTGATGTGTTGCTGGATTTGATTAGCTAGTATTTTATTGAGGATTTTTGCCCCTATGTTTATCAGGGTTATTGATCTACAGTTCTCTCTCTTATTTTTTCTGGTTTTGGAATTAAGGTCATGCTGACCTCTTAGAAGAGGTTTGGGATGTTTCTCTCCCTTTCAATTGTTTCTAATGATTTGAGAAGAATTGAAATTTGTTGTTCTTTAAAAGTTTGGTAAAATTCAGCAGTGAAGCCATCTGGTCCTAAGCTATTCTTTTTTGGAAGTGCCTTTATTACTGATTTAATCTCTATCTTGGTTACTGGTCTATATAGGTTTTTTATGCATTTTTATTCAATTTTGGTAGATTGTCTGTGTTCAGAAATCTATCCATATCTTCTAGATTGTCCAGATTGATGGCAGATAGTTATTTTTAGTAATTCTTAATGATGCTTTTTATTTCTGTGGTATCCCTTGTTACATCTTCTTTTCTTTTCTAATTTCATTGATTTGGGTCTTCTCCCTCTGTTTTTGGTTAATTGGGCCAATGGTGTATCAATTTTATTAATTTTTTTAAAACATTAGCTTTGCATTTTACTGATCTTTTGTATCATATTTTTGGTTTCAATTTTGTTTATTGCTTCTCTAATTTTTATTACTTCTTTCCTCCTACTAATTTTGGGTTTGATTTGTTGTTTTTATAGGTCCTCAAGCTGCACTGATAGCTCATTTATTTGATAGCTTTCCAATTTCTTGATGTAGGTACTAACTGCTATAAACTTCCCTCTTAACACTGCTTTTGCTATATCCCATGAGTTTTGATATGTTGTGCTGTCATATTCATCTATTAATTAGGTTTAAATGACCTTCAGTGTGTATGAATGTTACGGCATAGTTTTTGATACACATATTAGATATGTACTAATTGTTAATTATATTATTATTATGGTTAATAATATTTTCAACATATGACTATTAATGGGAGCTTATGAAATATATTAGAAGGCATTGGCATGGTTATAACTGTGTTTTGCAAATGTCATTTAGACTTTCATGTAGAATAATATTTTGGGGAGAAAATTGTTAGTATATTGTAAATGTCCAAAGAATAGATAAACTAAATGATCATGATCATGATTATTATCTCCTGCTAAAAATAGCTGTGTACAGAAATTATTATAAATATTTCTTTACAATTTTTATCTGATAGCATTTGGGGCAAAGCATCTATTTAAAATTTGAGAGCCAACTGAATAGTAGTATCTTAGATTTAATACAAGTAACAAATATTCGAGTTAGGACTATACAATTTACTATTGCAACTCAAATTCCACACTCCTCCCCAAAACAACTAAGAATCTTTAGGTTGTGTAAAAAAGTTTCCATATGGATGTCTTTTTAGATATTCAATGATTTCCAGGGCAAAACATTCAGCATAAGCAAGATGGGTTGGAGGGTTTCAGCAAACTCCTCCCAGAGGGCCTTGACTTGAACTTTCAGGGCCTGGATTATCTCTTCCACAGCTCTCTAACACTGCTGTTACCCCAAGGGTGAGAGGAAGCAATGTCAGTGAAAAGAGGCCCCTTCTCCCAGGTTAGTGGGGGACATACCTCACAATCACTTGTCACTTTGAAATTCCCCTCTCCCAGGAGCGTGGAGAAGGATTACAGAAAGCTGGCAGATAATTAACGTTTCCTGGTGTGAACGGAAGGGATTTGTCACCCAATGACTTGAGCACCAGGACTTTCTCACTAAGCCTGGGGAAAGGTACGGAATTATAGGAAAATCCCATGTAAGAATGGTTGAGGAATGGGGACACTGTGGTAAATTGTTAACCATTTGGTTAACCAGGACTCATTGTATTACCACATCTGGATTTCCCCAGTCTGAAAACTTGGACTACACTGAGGTGATCTGAGCAAACTCAGTTCTCTGACCTTTCCCAAGGTCTTTATAAGCCTTTGGGAATCCATTATAAAAGATTTGAGTCCATAGTGGGAAATCTAGCTTTGTAAATTCTTTGACAGAGAGGATTTTGGATAAACGAGGATCTGAATTAGACATCTGTGGTGAAAACTATGGAGACCGTCAGCAGGTGGGGCCCAAGAAGAAAGTAATCACCTTTAGAGGTGAGGCAATTTTAGAATCTCCAGTTCACCAAGAAAAAAATTCTGCTGCCTTGGAAGAGTACTTAAAACTCAAAGTCCTTTTATTTTTCGGGTGTCTGAGGATTAAAATAGAGACTTATCTGAAGCCATGCTGATTGTTTTGAAGATACTGCCAGGAGGTGGATGTTTTAAAAATTTATTTATTCATATATTAAATTATTTATTTTCTTTTTATTTGAGATGCAAAAGGACAGACAGAGGGATATCTTCTTTCCAATGGTTTATTCTTCAAATACTTGTAGCTACTGGGGCTAGGCCAGGTGTAAGCCAGGAACCAGGAATCAGGAACTCAATCTAGGTCTCCTGTAATGAGTGGCAGGGATACAAGTCCTTGGGCATCAACTGTTGCCTCCCAAGGTTCACATTAGCAGGAAGTTGGATCAGAAGTGAAACCAGAACTCAAACTAGGCACTTTGAATGGTATATGGGTGTCCCAAGTGGTGTCTTAACCGCTTTATCAAATGCCTGCCCCAGGAGGGGGGTCGTAAGGCTACTTGAGACACAGGTAGGAGTTGTGGAGAGCACTAATGGGATAGACATTCCAGGTTGAAGGAACAGGTGAATGAGACCCAAATGGATATGCAGATGGTTGCTCATCATGATGATGAAGACTCTGTCAGTGCTTATTAAGTTCTTACTGTGTGTCACCAGCTCACTAGCAATGTTATAAGGAAAGTTATGTCATCCTTCATTTCACAGAAAAAAAAAAAACACAACCCTGAAGATGAGATAATTCAATATCAGGCCAAACTGCGGAGAAACTCAAGTGCCAAGCTAAGCAGTTCATGACTGTGTCCTTTATAACAGGCGATTTTGTTAACTTCAGTGGAATGCAATATATTCTGAGATTTTGGGAGGGTACTATCAAGTGTTAGGGGCTGGCCTTACAGGCTTTTTTTATGTGGTTAGGATCAAATTAATATAAGAATATTTTATTGGCAAGGTACAGTCTAATTCTTACGTAGCATTTAAAGCATGTGATATGTAAAGGAAAAAGAGAGAAACTTACCTCAAAATCCCTCTCGTTCGTCAGTATCAGGGTATGATGTCCCATACTTGAAGGTGCACTTCTCAGTGCCTAAGGCTATTTTGGGATTCTCTGTAACTTTCTTTTCTTCTGCTCTTCCTTTGTCTGTCTCTGTTTTTTTTTTTTCTTTCCTTGTTTGCTCTTTTCTTTTGCTCTCTCCCTTCTTCCCTTCCCTTTTCCATCTAACACTTATTGACCTCCCACTGAATATACAGCATATTGCTTCAGGTTGAGGGTGCAAAATGAAAAGGAGTTTCCTTTTGGAAGACACTTAAAGCCTGGGGAAGAGACAATCAGGCCAGACCGTGATTACCAGGCAACCCAATAAGGGGATGAGCAGAGAAAAAGCTCCTCCAGGAGGGTTGAGGCCATCATATAAGACTGTATGTAGGGGAGAAATCTAGCAGAGGTCTAAAGCATAAATAAAATAGGGTACAGACCTTCTAGGCAAAAAGGACAGCTTTTCAAAATCTGGTGACATGAGGATGGAAAACGCTGAGCTGTTCAAAATTTGTAGGGCATATATCTTTTCTTTTTAAGATTTTATTTATTTATTTGAGAGGCAGAATTACAGATAGTGAGAAGGAGAGACAGAGAGAAAGGTGTTCCAGCTCCTGTTCACTCCCCAAATGGCGTTAAATGGCTGGAGCTGGGCAGATCTGAAGCCAGGAGCCAGGAGCTTCTTCTGGGTCTCCCATATGGGTGTAGGGGCTTGGGCCGTCTTCTACTGCTTTCCCAGGCCGTAGCAGAGATCTGGATAGGAAAAAGGAGCAGGTGGGACTAGAACCAGCGCCCAAATGGGATACTGGTGCAGCAGGTGGAGGATTAAACTACTGTGCCACAGCACCAGCCCCATAGGGCATATATCTGAATGAGGAAGGGTTGATAGGTACAGGATTTGTGTAGCTAGGTAGAAGAGCAAGTTATTTTTATGAAGTAGTTTAGATTTTATGTTGTAGCTGTAGCTGATAAATAACAATACTGATCAACATTCTTCAGACTCCACTATACCCAGTTGTTTCTCAACTCTGCCTCTTCTGGCCGAGTTTCCTTTTTAGGCAAATATGGTGCTCACAGTCTCTGCTTCCATATAGCAATCCCTACAAGGAGAGGTTTTTTAATATTTCCATTAGAAAATTCCAAGAAAAATCCTCATTGACTCTGCTTGGACAATGTTCCTTTGTCTCAACTGGTCACTGAAACCAGGGGGTTGTCAAATTTAATTGATAGGTCACATGATGATCTCTGGAACTGGGAATAGGATTCACCTAAATCCCGTGGACCTTTCTTCAAAGAGATACTAGATAGACCACAAATATATCCAGGAGAAGAAACTTTGGGAATTTTTAGTAAAAGAAAGAGAATGATAGATTTTATGCTGCAAACTCTGGGTTTATCTCCAAAATACACTCTTAGACCCTAATATAAAGAAAAAAGTAGAATTTTTTTTTTTTTTTTTTTGCAGACAGGAAAAAAATAATAGCAAATCATGGCTCCTCAAATGTTGAGCAAAATCAGTTGCTTTGAAAGATGTTCCATATTTATCCAATGACCACACATACATACACTGTTGAGGCAGGTGCTACAGACGCCCCAACCAGGTCCCCTTCACTTGGCTGGTGCACTCATCCCCTGGAAAGTGTCAACTGACAATAGCTCTTAGAAGCTACCTCCTGTAATAAGGTTAATCAACCTTGGGTGCAATTCACTCTTCAGAGCTTCCTGTAGGATCAAACTTAGGATAACTTCGGAATGCACCATCTTTGCTTCATTTTTACCCCCTGCCCCATCCTGCTTCCCCTGCTTCCTTTCAGGTTTCTCCTTCAGGCCTGTCTACATATATCACCTACAGAAACCTTCCTATCTTGGTTTCTGCTTCCAGAGGACCGACCAACCTTAGCCACCTACAGATATCTCTCTGTGTAGCACAAGAGCAAAGAGCCATTCTTGCCTAAGATCTTTGTAGGGAGCTAGTGAGCACCAGTTGCTTTGTAGGAACAGAAGTTCAAAGAAAGGACTGGAGGAAAAAGAAGATAAGTTCTATGCTACCTCACTGATCTGCTGTGGTCAGGCCTGCAAATTTTCTCTGAAGTCCTAACTGCCTGTCTGAAATTTTATTGCTTATTCTTTGATGAACAAATGTCTATTGTTATGCTACATTTCAGAGTTTTCTTGGGAAACTGAAGGCCTTTGATTTGTAACTTTCATAATCCCTGTAACTCCACCCTCCTGGAGTCTTGGGATAGAGACAAGGAGGAGAACATAACTCTGTTCTAACCTCACAGTTTTCTTAAACTAGAAAACAAAAAACAACACACAAAAAATCCCCCAAAGTCAGGAAATCTTAATATGATACATGTGGTTATATTTTAGCTCAAAATGAGACCAGCCATGCAGATCCCAGAGATATTCAGATTCTACTTCTTTTTGTCTCTAAATATGTTTCTATTACAGAAATTAATTGAATGGATCATTTGTGTAGTTCTGCAAGTAATTGGGATTTTTGCAATGGTTGCCTTTGGATTCCCCATGAGTGACATGTTTTCAATCATAGAGCAGCTGCAGGGTCATTACAGAAAGTAGCATATGATAAACAGCAAGACCTGTTGATTTCCTAAAAGCTCAGGAGGTAGGAACATATGTGTACTTTTCTTCATTCCATCCAGTGGGAGTCTTTTGATTCAGCTTCAGAATTCTCTTTCTGCGCTCAGAGGAGGCATTGCTTAGACAAAGTTCATGGAGGACAGGATGTCGGTTCTACATCTGACCTTTGTTTGGGAGCATCAGCAGGTTTGATGGTCCAATGCCCAGTTTCTCTATCAACACAATTACTGACAGGAGTATTTATTCTGGTTTAGTTTCCACTGCAGGGAGGGTATCTGGAGTAGAGTGTTCCTGGCTAAACTTCCAACACAGCTCTGTCTGCCATGAGCATGCTTCTAAGTCCAAAGAGCCTGAAAAGACCTGCATCTTAACCAGGTACTCGGTTGATTGTTAAGAAGGGTGTGGATCATGGGAGAAATTCCTTGAGTCTTACATAACAATGAGATCTATATATTAGCAAGTCTGCTAATAAAGCCTTCACTTTATTTCTGAGCCCCACCTAACTTTGTCCATCTGCCATTTGTGGTTACACCCTCAAGCAATTTTCCTAGTGCCCTACTCCCTGTGGTACCACATTTTTTTCTTATTGAAAACTTATTTTCCTCTACCCAGCATTATTAAACTATTCATGACTACTCTCCTCTCATTTATAATTTTATCTCATTTTTTATTTTTCTGTCCTTTGATGCTATAATTTTATTGGCCACTGTACACTCATTTTGTTTTTATTTTTAGACTTGCCACGTTAATATTATTCTTTTATTTTACTGAACTACATTTTACATTACAAATTTTTGTCTCTGTATTTGTCTTCCAAAACTTTAAAAACACTTTTGAGCTATTGCATAAAAGCACATCATAACCTGGTAATTTCTGTTACTATTTAATTTTCTCCAGTTAAGGTAAGAAAAGAAACTAGGAGAGAGTGTTTCACCTAGTGTTTAAGATGCTTACATCCCATATAGAAGCACCTGGGTTCCATGCCTGGCTCTGGCTTCTGACTCCAACGTCCTGCCAATGCACAGGCTAGGAGACAATGATGATGGCTCAGTAACTGCTCCTGCCACCCATGTAGGAGACCTGGATTGAGTTGGAAGACCTGGATTGAGTTCCCAGCTTTGAGTTTCAGCCCCAGATTCAGCCTTAGCTGCTGCAGGCTTTCTGGGGAGTGAGCCCAAAAATAAGAACTCTATGCATGTTTCTTTCTTGCTCTCTCTCTCTTTCTCTCTCTGACTCTGATTCTCTTTCAATAAATAAATAAAAAGAAAGGCAACTGGATCATCCATGCAAGAAAAACATTGCAGTATCAAACGCTTCAGAACTTTTTTCTGGAAAAGTACCTGGTAGCTTTTAGGCTACTTGTCAAAAGGAAATACCTGCACATTGGTTCAGTTATCCTCTATGCTCCCTGAAGGCTCACCTGACAAGATAATACTGAGAAGAAAGGAGGAAAAGGTAAGTAATAAAGCAGTAGCATCCAAGAGCAAGTCTAAAGTGATGTCAGAATATGACCACCTCAGACGGGAATTAGCCTAAAATTCTAGGCTAATTTGTTGTCATGCAATTGGAAACATTCACAGATCTGTGCATTTAATAGATCTGATCATGCTTAATAGATCATGTACAGGTTAGGACTTGGAAGTTTTTTTTTTTATCAAGCTCCTCATATAGTTTTGTACATATGGTCTATGTTTTGGTGTTATTCCAGGGATTTCATTATTACTTCAGGAAACTGATGCCCCGATTTTTTAGTTTTTCACAACCATGCCAGCCAAAGAATTGTTTTTTGTTCCTTGCTGCACACTTATCTATGCAATGAGTTATTTTCAGAGGTGCCTAATTTCTTAGGATTCCCTTTGACCTTGGGGATCTGTTTGTCACAGAAATGGGACTCCCCCATGTAGACAATGAAAAGCTGGTGATTTCATCTTTAGAGGATGAAGTCACCATTGACTGCTCTCATAGACATCTTTGTGAGCTCATGCTGAGCACTAAGTCCAACTTAAATGAATTGTGACATATCATCTAAGAATATGATTATGGAATTCCATGAGCAGAGATACTCCTGAACACATTTTATTGACTGGTGTTCAAGGACTGAGCCAAGGAAATTTTTTGGAGAGACAGAGTAAAAGATGTGGTTCAGATATTTCAGGAAGATGACAAAAGCCCTGAAAAGTACAAGGAGCTTGGGGCCAGCACTTTGGCATAATGGATAAAGCCACTGCCTGCAGTGCTGGCATTCTGTATGGGGTCCAATTCGAGAGCCAGCTGCTCCACTTGCAATCCTGCTCCCTGCAAGTGAGCCTAGGAAAGCAGCAGGAGATGGTCCAGGTACTTAGGCCTCTGCACCCACATGGGAGATCTGGAGGATTCTGGCTCCTGGCTTCAGCTTGGCCCAGCCCTGGCCATTTGGGGAATGAACCATCAGACAGAAGATCTCTCTCTCTCTCTCTCTTTCTGTCTCTGTCTTTGTTTCTAACTCTTTCAAATAAATAAATAAATAAATAAATACTTTTTTTTTTTAAAAAAAAAGAAGGAGCTGCAAAAATGTATTGTGAGGGAGCTGAACTTTGGGGTAAACTCATTTGGAAGAAGTAGGATTTTTCACTTTTTGTGTTTATGTCCTCTCCTCTCTTCCAAAGATAGAAACATGCTTAATTGGCTTGAAACATGTCCACATTACATTCTAAGCCACTTCCTTTGTTAGAAATAGTATTTTTTAAAAAAGTTCTTGTAACAGTTTCCAAGTAAGGAGCAATGAATATTTTACTATAATTGTCTACAGAGAGTCATAGTGAACTGTTTTTCTCTCTTTCCTTTAAAATTAAATCCTGTAGGGTCGTCTTCATGTGTTTCATATATGTTTTAGGAAGATCATTAAGTTCAAGAGTCCAACAATACATAATCTTGAACTGGAATTTTTTTTTGACAGGCAGAGTTAGAGAGAGAGAGACAGAGACAGAGAGAAAGGTCTTCCTTTTCCATTTGTTCATCCCCCAAATGGCCGCCACGGCCGGCACTGCGCCAATCCGAAGCCAGGAGCCAAGTGCTTCCTCCTGGTCTCCCATGCAGGTGCAGGGCCCAAGCACTTGGGCCATCCTCCACTGCCTTCCCAGGCCACAGCAGAGAGCTGGACTAGAAGAGGAGCAACTGGGACAGAACTGGCGCCCCAACCGGGACTGGAACCTGGGGTACTGGTGCCTCAGACGGAGGATTAGCCTAGTGAGCCGCAGCGCCAGCCTTGAACTGGAATTTTATGGTGCATAGTACAAAAATATGAATTCTGCCACCTTAATTTGTTCAAACTTTGTCTTCTTTGGAGTAAAATCTAGCATACATTATATCAAGTTTAGAAATAATGCTATTTATGACTTAGAATATTATTTTTGCTCTTTATCCCTACTAAACTAGCCTGACTAGTTTATGCCTGTTATAATTCTTGAAGGATATTTGAACAGTGAGGCATGAGTAATATGACATTGATGGGTGATTAAGCGCAGGGGAGATGTCTGCTTCTAGTGAGATGCTTGTTGTGTCTGAAGATCTGGAATTGTTAATGACTTTGTCACATTAAATTGTATTTCCCTGTTCTTATAGATGAAACTCCCTCAACAGAAATCTGTTATAACCTAATTTTGATACCTGCCCTTGGTCTACTTTGGATCTAAAGAGGAAAGGGCATTACAGGGGAAAGAGTATTTGGAGATGCCATTTAGATATATGATGAACTCATGGGATAAGTTGGAGTCAAGTGGTAAAAGTTGCACTTTTATCCAGAAGCTGCTATTTATGGAGCAATTCATTTTATGGTGCTTTAATTGGCTAAAGAATTAATTCAATTGCTAATAAAATCTCTGCAAAAGTTTTTTTTTTTCCCAAAAGTAGATAAAATGTTGTAGCATTGGTTATTTCAATTGCAGATTTAATAAGAAAATGACAGCATTGGCCAGCGCCGCGGCTCACTAGGCTAATCCTCCACCTAGCGGCGCTGGCACACCGGGTTCTAGTCCCGGTTGGGGCGCCGGATTCTGTCCCAGTTGCCCCTCTTCCAGGCCAGCTCTCTGCTGTGGCCAGAGAGTGCAGTGGAGGGTGGCCCAGGTGCTTGGGCCCTGTACCCCATGGGAGACCAGGAAAAAGCACCTGGCTCCTGGCTCCTGCCATCGGATCAGCGCGGTGTGCCGGCTGCAGCGCGCCGGCCGCGGCGGCCATTGGAGGGTGAACCAACAGCAAAGGAAGACCTTTCTCTCTGTCTCTCTCTCTCACTGTCCACTCTGCCTGTCAAAAAATAAATTTAAAAAAAAAGAAAAAAGAAAATGACAGCATCAGCAAAAGGAAGGTGACTGTGAAATGTATTGCACAAACTGGGGTATCTTTTGAAAGTGAAAGCAAGTATATTAATGATTAAGGGCATGGAAGCCAGTTTAAACCAGAACATTTTTTTATTTGACAGGTAGAGTTATAGACAGTGTGAGGGAGAGAGAGAGACAGAGAGAAATGTCTTCCCTCTGTTGGTTCACTGCCCAAATGGCTGCTACGGCTGGAGCTACGCCGATTCAAAGCCAGGAGCCAGGTGCCTCCTCCCGGTCTCCCAGTCTCCTGGTCTCCCCTGCGGGTGCAGGGGCCCAAGCACCCAGGCCACCCTCCACCGCCCTCCCAGGACACAGCAGAAAGCTGGACTGGAAGAGGAGCAACAGGGACTAGAACCCGGCGCCTACATGGGATGCCAGCGCCGCAAGCGGAGGATTAACCAAGTGAGCCACAGCGACGTCTCCTAAACCGGAGCATTTAATAACCCTAAGTAAGAGTACTAGCTGTAAAAGTGGTACTAATATTACATAATTCCACAATCCAAATGGTACAAACAAATCAGGATAATAAATTTCTCTCTCTCTCTCTCTCTCTCACACACACACACACCAGCATCCAAAAAGAAATTGGTTATTCACAATAACCATGCTAGGGAATCATCCTAAGCACCAATCAATAGATAACAAGAGAAAGAAAATGTGTCATATAAAATAATATTTCATTGTGTGTGTTTTGAAAAATGCATCTATGAAAAAACTATATATGAATTTCCAAAAATTTTTGCACCTTAATAAATTTGTCTTTTTTTTTTGAAAGTCAGAGTTATAGATGGGGGTGGGTAGAGAGAGAGAGAAAGAGGGAAGGAGGGAGAGAGAGAGAGACAGAGAGAGAGGTATCTTCCATCTGATGGTTCACTCCCTAGATGGCCCCAACAGCTGGGACTGGGCCAGGCCAAAGCCAGCAGCCAGGAGGTTTATCCAAGTCTCCCAAGCACTTGAATCATCCTCCACTGCTTTTCCTGGTCTATTATCAGGGAGCTGGATTGGAGTGGAACAGCTGGAACACAAATTGTACCCACATAGGATGCTAACATTGCAGGTGGTGGCTTTACCAGCTATGTCATAATGCCTGCTCCATAAACTTGTCTTTTAATTCTGTTTTTCATACACCTATTGGAGTATGTGTATATAAATGTATATATATAGTATGTTTGTGTATGTGTATATATGTATGTAGATGCATATAATGAAATATTATTTTACATTTTTTTAAAAAAATTTGCCATTTGCCACAATATGGGTGAACCTGGAGGACTTTATGCTATTTGAAATAAGCCAGGTGGAGAAAGACAAATATTACATGGTCGCACTTACACGTGGAATCTCAAAACCTCAAACCCCTAGAAGCAGAGGGTAGAATGCTGGTTGCCAGGGCCTGAAGGCGGGGGGGGGGGGATGGTGAGACATTTATTACAGGGTGCAAAGTTCCAATTATTCAGGATGAATGAATTTAGGAGATCTAATATATCATCATCATCATCATCACCATCATCATAGCATGATGATTTTAGTTGATAATATTATGTTGTATACATGAAACTTGCTGAGTCTATATCTTAAATGGTACTACTACCCACATACAAAAAGGTAATTATGTGAGATGATGGAAATGTTAATTAACTTGATTGTGGTAATATTATCACAGTGTTTGCATAGGGAAATACTCCAAGAAGTTCTTGGAATATAGAATTAAAAAATAATTTTGCTGCAAAACTGTTTTGAAATCCATGCAGTTTTTTCATAATACATATTTTCTGCAAAATTTCTGAAGACCTTTTGAATTACAAAACATCACATTGTACACAATAAATACATGTAACATTTATTTGTCACTTATATGCTAATAAGACTGGAGAAAAATAAGTTCAGACATAATAAGTTCTTTGCTTATATTTCTTGGCTACAACAAAGAACATACCATGAGAACATGTCTTCAAATTTCTTTTACCTCTGGACAAATTTCAACACACTTTTTTACAGACCAGACCAACATCTTTCTCCTTAGGGCCTCTTCTTTAAAGATCCTAAACTTGTCTCAGCCTGCATACCGTCCCCCACCATCCTATTATCCTTTGCTTGTTTATGTTGATTTTGTAACATCTACACCCTAAAGATTTAGTCTATGAAGGCCAGATCCTTCTGGGAGGATGAGAGGAGAGGAAGAAACTAAACTCCTGAAGTGCAATCCTCAGCTGTTCATCTGTTAATACTCTTGTGCCAATTACTGTTATTAATGGGAAGTGTTCTATGTGCCTGGTGTGATGAGAAAATTAAAAACTTCATCTAAGCTTCACAATGATCTTTGGTATAGATGCTCTTGACATTCCTATTTTTTTCAGGAGAGAAGACTGAGCTTGCCAAGGGTAGGTATATAGCTCAGAACCTATACCTGACAGATTGATTCAAGGGCGTTTGCTCCTAGACAGTATGTGCATGGCCAAACTTTATCTCTTGTTATTGAGATCGCAGAAGAGTAGCAAGACCCCCCACTTTAAGTGTACTGTAATGAAACATGTCCTGCTCTAAGGTTGTGGAATGCTTGCAAATGTGCTCTCCCACTTTGAAAATCACACTGATGTGGATGGGGTTTCTGGAGATCTTTCGACAAGTGAATCCAACATGAAGATGAATGCATACGAATTCAGGTTATTTGGAACCCTTACATGAAAGTGAGTAGAACACACAATGAGAAGGGGCTACTCCTCTTCCAGTTGGAAAGGACTGTTATTGGCTGAGTTCAGCTGCTATTGCCAGAAAGACATCAACCCTTTTTAACGCTCAGACTGTTTTTTTATGACTGCCAGAAGGATATCAGATGAGCTGTCTGCTATAAATCAATAATAATTTGCTTTAGATTAATGAGGAACTAAAACTGTTTCTAATAAATCTCCAAATGCTTAGCATAGTTTGGAAACCAATCATTTTATGAGAAGTAGATTTTCTTTTCTCTGGAAGAGCTAGGAGTTGAGGGAGGAAGAAAAAGCAGCCAAAGTGTGGAATCACAGAGCAATGTGGAAACAGTGAATGAGAGCCTGCGCGTTGCAGCGCTGGCGAGAGAGCAGCAGCTGGCCGTGATGGGGCTGTGCCCTCCGTGCAGTGTCCTCAGACAAGTCCATTGGCTACTTACTGGCTGGTCAGTCTTCTGGAACTGGGACGTGGTGAATGGAGCTGCCTTCCAGTCCAGGTCCTGGTTTCTGGCAATGCTCAGGATTGATTGGATAACTGGAGCGTGTCTTGGAATGTGACTGGAGGGATCCCACTTTCTGTCTAGTCTTTTTTTGGTATTTAGAATGCATCATGGGAAAAGAAAAATGTAGACTCAATTCATCCATTACTTTGACATAGTTAGAAGTCTATTTTTTCCTGAGGATTTTCTTATGAATTGGAAAGGGAAAAGAAATCTAGCAGAGAGGTAAAAAGAGGTAATTATTATCTTTTCCCTAAATGTATTGGAGTGATTCTGTTATGCCAAAATTTTAAGAGTAATCTAGTGGTTAATAAACTGATATAGTTGGTATTTGAGAGACAAAGAAAAGGAAATGCTTATCTGTAGAACCCTCCTCATCTCCACCAGCAATCTCCGGCTTATTTGGAGGAAGAAATGAAAAAAGTACAGAATATTGTGGTAGGACAACAGTATTTACCAAGCTGGGGTTTCCTGTTTTTTTCTCAAGCTGCAGCAAATGGAAGAATTTCAGTTTCTGAGTATTCTAATGCCTGGAAAACATTTTTCATAATCTTTTATTCTGCAATAAATAAAATGTGGGTGTGTTCTTGCATTGGTCACTTTCTGAAATGGCGTGATTTGCTGAGCAGAGAGGGCTGAATCTCACTGATGTGACTCTGTAGAGAACCGGCTAGGCGTCTGTGGCAAAGATGTGCTCATATTTTTGCTCTCACTTCATCCTTGGGACACAGCTGGACTCTATTTCCTTCACAGCTGCATGTGGACATGTGCCTGAGCTCTGTCCAGTGGAGCAGGAGCAAAAATGATAGGTGCTACTTTAGCACTGGTTCATACAAACTCACATGTGCCATCTCTTCCCTTTTCCCATGTTCTGCTTAAAGGGTGAGGGCCCCTAGGGCTGAGGGGAGGGTGGAGCCACAATTTAGAAGGTGCTGAAGCCTCTAAAGGAGCACATAGAAGCTGCCTCCTCAGAAATATCCATTACTGGCAAGTGACAGCCATGAGAACTAAAACATGCAGGTGTTAAGTCACTGGGATTTAGAGTTTGCTTTTTTACAACAGATAGCCTTACTTACTTGACTGATGGTCTTGTGTGGTGATGATGATAGTGTACTCTAGGTTAGGTGATCCTGGATTCTGCCTGTTAGTATATGCATGATCTGGGACAGATGAGTAGCCTTCCTATCTGGCCTCCATTTTTTTTTTCTTTTTAACCAATAATCAAAGCCTTTAAGGTAGATTAGTGGTTTTGGGTTGAGAGAAACTTTAACAAATGTAAGCAAAAGGAATTCATCATCAGGGTATTCAAGGGGCTCACATTAGCAATAATGAACTTGGAGAACCAGGCCAAGAGAGAACAAGAATCAAGGAAGATCTGGGATTCCAGGCATCAGTGAACTACTTGGCAATCTGGTCATGGTACCAAGCATCACTTATACCAGAGGAATACATTATAGTGACCTGTTGCACTTCATGGTGACCACGGTTCTAATAATGAAGATTACAAAATTGCTAAAAGAATCCACAGTTACTAATAATGAAGATTACAAAATTGCTAACAGAATAGATCTGGTTTTTTTTTTAGATTTTGTTTTTATTTATTTGAAAGGCAGAGTTACAGAGAGAAGTAGAGACAGAAAGAGAGAGAGAGAGGTCTTCCATCCCTAAATGGCCACATCGACTGGGGCTGGGCCAGGCCAAAGCCAGGAGCCAGAAGTTTTTTCTGGGTCTCCCATGTGGGTTCAGGGACCCAAAAACTTTGGCCATCCTCTGCCACTTTCCCAGGCACATTGGCAGGGAACTGGAACAGAAGTGGAGCAGCCAGGACTTGAATCAGTGCCCATATGGGATGCCAGCTCTGCACACCAGGGTTTTAATCCACTGTGCCACAGTGCTAGCCCCAAGAATAGATCTTTAACGTCTTCATCACAAAATAAATGATAAGCTAATGAGGTGATTGATACGTTAACTACTGTGATTGAATCTTTCTATAATATACAGCAATTAACACATTACACTATATGCCATAAATGTACACAATTATTATTTGCTAATCAAAGACAAGTTAATTAGAAAAAATTGTCATAACTTTCCTTCGATTTGCCAAAGGTTTTTTTTTTCCATTCTTCTCTCCAAGTTAGATTTTGCTGTGTTATAAACAAAAACAGAAAACAAAAAACCCTGAAACTTTGCAGTTTAATACAACAACATTTGTGCAGCTCCTAGTTTTGTAGGTTGACAATTTGGGCTGAGCTCAGCTGAACTTTTCAGTAGATTTGGGCTAGGCCTAGATCTCAGCTAGAGTGACTCCTTCATAACCCACTGTGTGATTTGGGGGATAGTATATTTGAGATTGTTCAACTGGAATTGCTTTCTTCCCTTCCTTCCCTCCTTCCTTGCTTTCTTCCTTCTTCCTGCCTTTCTTCTTTATTTCTTTTTACTTTTTTTTTTTTTAAAAAAGATTTATTTACTTATTTATTTGAAAGGCAGAGTTACAGAGAGAGAGAGAGAAAAAGAGATCTTCCATCCACAGGTTCACTCAAAATGGCCGCAATAAACATGGCTGGGCCAGGCTGAAGCCAGAAGCCAGGAGCTTCATCAAGGTCTCCCACGTGGGTGCAGGTGCCCAAGCACTTGGGCCATCCTCTGCTGCTTTCCCAGGCACATTAGCAGAGAGCTGGATTGGAAGTGGAGCAACCAGGAATCAAACTTGGCTGGTGCTACAAGTGGAAGCTTAACCCACTGCACCACAACACTAGCGCTTGGAACTGCTTCTTTCTGTTCCACTCTCCCATCAGGTGGATAAAAGTTTGTTCACATGACAATTGGATAGTAAACCAAAAAAGCTGATGATTTGTTCAGTGTCTTTGAGGTCCATGTTAAGAGCTTTCACAGGCTGGCGCCGCGGCTCACTAGGCTAATCCTCCACTTGCGGCGCCGGCACACCAGGTTCTAGTCCTGGTCGGGGCGCCGGATTCTGTCCCGGTTGCCCCTCTTCCAGGCCTGCTCTCTGCTGTGGCCAGGGAGTGCAGTGGAGGATGGCCCAAGTACTTTTCCCTGCACCCCATGGGAGACCAGGAGAAGCATCTGGCTCCTGCCTTCGGATCATCGCGGTGCCCTGGCAGCAGCGCACCGGCTGTGGCGGCCATTGGAGGGTGAACCAATGGCAAAGGAAGACCTTTCTTTCTCTCTGTCTCTCTCTCTCACTGTCCACTCTGCCTGTCAAAAAAAAAAAAAAAAAAAAAAAAAAAAAAAAAAAAAAAAAGCTTTCACAAGGTCATTTTGCCACAATCTGTTGGCTGAAGTCACCAGACTAGCTCAGATTCAAGAAGTGAGGAACTTGACTGTACCTCCTGATGAGAGAAGTTGCAAAATCCATATTGCAAAGCAGCTGGACATGGGAGGTATGGGCTGAGAAGAATTGTGGCCCTGTTTGCAGTCTGCCAAACCTTGATTTGATTATATAAATTTTCCTTAGATAAAAGAGGGTCAGCTGCATACTCCTTCTAAGAGTAAACATAATGTGGAAGAAGTTGGTTCCCAAAAGAAAGAAGGGAATGGAGGAAAGATCAGCTGAGCAAAACAGACCTGGTTCTGAAACCCAGCACCCTTATCTAAATGTGCGACAATGGCAAAACACAGAAACTCTCAAAGATTTGTTTCTCATCTGTAAAATGGCTTTAGTAATACTTATTAAGTTGTTGCAAGAATTAGAGATTATGAAAGGAAGGCACAGGTGCATGCTTATGTACAGTAGCCACCCAGTATCCTCTCTGGTTTTCACCTTGAGTTGTCACAGTGGAAAGAAGAAGAAATGTATGTGTGGGACAGTCTTTCCTTTTGGTTCTTTGGAAAATAACATGGGAGGACATTGTAGACTAAATTTCATACTACTTTTGCTTTACTGTGGCATTTAGAAACATTAGTCATCAAGATCTGATTCTTAACGGGGTCTTCAGCTGATGAGTAATGGGATAGTAATACTGTATTTGTCAGCTTCATCCATGCTTATTGGTTGAGTGGTGGAGGTATCAATCCGATTGGCTGATGTCCATGCTATACCTATTGTTAAATATTGTGAATATCCCATTGACTATGTGTAAGGAGTATCCCACAACCTTAACAGAGCTCTCTTCTGGAAAGTACTGTGGTTTTACAGAGCCCAAGGTGCCATGTTTTTCTTCGAAAGTGTTTGACAAATGTGTGCTGAGTGAATGGATAGGTAAATGGGTGATTTGGTGTAATCTCTTCATTTCCCAGTGACAGCTATAAAAAGAAGTGTCTTAATTAAATGCAGACAATGATCTACTCTGGAAGCTGCTGGAAGACATATTTTAGGGAGAGAATTGCAGATGTAAACTATAATGAAATTGAATGTTTGCTTTATTTCTTTTCCATGAACCTGTTTATCTTTTCAGTTTGAACTAGCTCTTGAAATAAATAATACTGGGGTTTGCTGGCTAGAGTGTAAACCTGGATTTCATTAATTTGGCCTAAAACTAGCTGTTTTGAACCTCAGGGATTATTTGCAGAGTATAGTTCCATGGCTCACTAGGCTAATCCTCTGCCTGCATCGCTGGCACCCCGGGTTCTAGTCCTGGTTGGGGCGCTGAGTTCTGTCCCAGTTGCTCCTCTTCTAGTCCAGCTCTCTGCTGTGGCCCAGGAAGGCAGTGGAAGATGGCCCAAGTGCTTGGGCCCTGCACCTGCATGGGAGACCAGGAGGAAGCACTTGGCTCCTGGCTTTGGATTGGTGCAGCACCGGCTGTGGCGGCCATTTAGGGGGTGAACGAATGGAAAAGGAAGACCTTTCTCTCTGTCTCTCTCTCTCACTGTCTAACTCTGCCTATCAAAATAAAATAAAATAAAATAAAATAACTAAAATAAAATAAAATAAAGTTTTAATGACTATGTCTGTACTGACTTTGCCCATCTTAGAATTCCAAACTGAGAATGGAATGCATGTAGGTATTTAGATGGTATGACCAAGATGCTGTGCGCAGGACCACCATTCCCTGTTCCTGGCCCTGCCATCACACCCTGCACCCTCAAGCTTTTTGCGTGTCAAAAGTACATTCCTTTCCCTGCCTTGCTTTTCTAGACTAGAAGGCTCTGGTGAATTTTGGCCTATGTGTGTTGTGTCCTCTGTCCGCTACTCAGAATTAAGAGTATAACTGGCTCTGGATGAGTCCCATCTGAGGCCAAAGCACTCAAGGTTTCATCAGGTGTGTTGCATTCAGTCTGCTCATTTGGAGTATCTGAATGATGGGCACACTGCTTGTTCTTCATGCGGAAAGCTCCAAGGAATTTATGACTACAGGACCATAAAAGTAGGGTGAGTATATGAACTGTATGTGCAAGATCACCGGGACATTCTGGTTTTTCCATCTGTTACTCTGTCACCTATCCAGGTGAGCAGTTACCCCTTATCTGTACCATAAGTGAAGAATTAGGATCAATATTTTTATTAGAGTGATCTGGGGTAGATGGACTACCACCACATTGTACTTTCACTTCCCCCGTGGTCTCACTTGATCGTGAGTGAGATGCATGTGGAGTAAGCAGAGCTCTCACTTCAACAAGTAGTCAAATCTGCAAAAGAACAGAGTTGACTCATTTTTCTTTTTGCTTCTCTTTCCAGAAGTATCAAGATCAGCATCTCTCTTTCAAGGACAGCATGCAGGGTGCATTCAAGTTCTGTGGGGGTAATTTCTTCTAGATGCGGGGTTGGAAAGCTCAAGGAAGGCTGTGTCCCTGCCTGATATTCTGGTGCTGTGGCCCCCAAGGGGCACCCTGAAAATGCTTCAAAGAGAGATTAAAGTGGTTCCATTAATGGTTTTTTGATTTTTTTTCTTAACTATAAGTTCATGGAAATTAAGTAAAGATTTTGCACTAAAGAATGAACTTTTTTTTGTAATGACTTTTCTAGATTTGATTGCATGTTTTCCAAAATCAGTTGGGATTCTTTAAGCCAAAGTATTCAACAACTTGATTATCAATAGCATTTCAGTAATTAAACTTTTTTAGATATCTGAAGCAATTGACAATAAAGCTGGCAGACAGAAAGATATTCAGTTGCAGGTATTTAGCCTAATGGTTCATATGTCAGCATCATATATTTGGAGCCCCTGGGTTTATTCCTGGCTCCAGCTCTTTGGTCCAGCTTTCTGCTAATGCAGATCCTGTGAAGCAGTGGTGATGGTTCAGGTAGCTGAGTTTCTGCGACACACATGGGAGACCTGGATTGCATCCTTGGCTTCTGGCTTTGGCTCGAGTCCCATGATTAATGGCATTTGAGTATTCATGTAGCAGGTGGGAATATGCACATTCTCTCTCTCTCTCTCTTTGCCTCTCAAATAAATTAGAAATAAAAAGTAAGGCATTCACATTTATTTAAAAACACTATACATGCTAAATTATGGTTACTCAAATGATGTGCAAGATCTCTGTTCAAAACTCTATAATTGTGCTGTGGCAAAACTCAACTTGTGGTAAGAATCTATTGATAGATTTTTAGCTGGTTAAAGTAATATTCTTTAGACTGCAATTAAAAAAAGATTGAGAAAGTCCATGATGCTATAGAATCTAAGTTTGGTGAGACATTCAAAAGTATCATAGGTGAAATTACATGGCTTTTTTTTAGAACTTTGCTTGTAAAAATATTTGCCTAAGAAAAGTACTCTGAATAGACAAGAAGTTAATATCTATGAAAATATTTGGACTGAAATACCTACATATTTCAATAAAAATAATAGCATCAATAATGGCCTTTTTATCAACTGAATTATGTAATTATCTCCACCAAATTCACATACATAGCTCTGGAATGTAACTGTATTTGGAAATAGGGCTTTTAGGAGGTAAGTAAATTTATGTGAGGTAATAAGCATGGGGTCCTGATTCAATAGGATTAATATCCTTTATTTAAAATAATTTTTGAGTTTTTTTAAATTTGATAAGGGGGGAATAAGAGAGAAGTGGGAGAGAGGTAAAGAGAGAGTGCACTTCAACTCACTGATTTGCTCAGATGCCTGCGAAAGCAGTCACTGGGGTCTGACCAAAGCCAGGAATCAGAAACTCAGTCTAGGTCTTCTATGTGGGTAGCAGAGATCCAAGAAGTTGAACCATCAACTGCAACCTCCCAGGATATGCATTAGCAGGAAGCTGTAACAGGAAGAGAGCCAATACTCCAACCTAGGCACTTCAATATGGGATATAGGCATCCCAAGCGGTGTCTTAACTATTGACTCAACACCCACCAGAGTATCAGTACGGTGATGAGACACTACGGTGCTCTTGCTTGCTCCCCACATCCTACCTCATGTGAAGATCCTGTGAGGAGGTTGACAAGCCAGGAAGAAAGCCCTTAGCAAATCTGAATCTTCTGGCACCTCAATCTTGGACTACCTAACCTCCAGAACTGTGAGAAATACATTTTCTTGTGTAAGTGACCAAATCTGTAGTATTTAGTTACAGCAGTTCAAGCAGATTGATATAGCCTTATACTAGCAGAATTTACTGAGTTTGGCAAGCACGACAGGGAATGCAAACAGATTTTCTCTTTAGAACAGTAAATTTCGCATACTTCAATCATGCAATTTTGAAAAAGATCTCATTTTGTGCAAGTAGGGAAAATAGTAAGATAATGCTCAGAAACACCAATAATTGAGTATAAGAGATACTCATTACATTTTATAAATATACACCAAAAATTATTTGATGTTATTTTTAATGCTTAGATCATAAAATATGTTAGCATGTTAAATATGTGAATATATTCTATGTTCTTTAAATATTTTTTGAAAATAGGTTTTAAAATATTTATTTATATGACTAGTAGAGTGACAGAAAAAGGGAGGGAGAGACAGAGAGAGAAGGGGTCTTGTATCCACTGCTTCATTCCCCAAATGACCACAACAGCCAGGACTGGGACAGGGTGAAACCAGGAGCCCAGAGCTCCATCTGGGTCTCCTACAGGGGTAGCGGGGGCCCAAGACTTGGGTCATTTTCTGCAGATATCTCAAACACATTAGCAGAGAGCTGAATCAGAAGCAGAGTAGACAGGGCTCAAACCAGTATTGGAATATGGGATGTTGACATAACAAGTGATGGCTTAACTCGCTGTGCTATAATGTTGGTCCCTGAAAATAGTTTAGACCAGAATTATTTTATAATTCTACTAATGTATTAAAATCATAATGTTAATTTAAAATTTTTTACCAATACATTACTTAAAATTCTATTTGTTTTTAGCATTTTTTTTTTCACTCTCAAATTTGGCCTAGACTGGCCAGGAAATTTTATCATCACCACTTGCTGGGATGAAATATTTAGTCTTGGTAAGGTGTTTTTATTGAAGTTTGTAGTTGTTGTCCCTTAATTAATTTAAATTAGGTTAACAGATTTGAAGTGAGCTCTTCCTGCCTACCCAGGGCAGAAATAGTGCTACATAATACTCTAATTTCTGGGCATTCAGGAAGACTACAACTCCCAGCATTTCCTGAGGTCGGTGGCCTCGTACAACTGAATTCTAGCCAGTAGAATATGTGGTGAGAAATGTATTTTACATTAGGAGTGTGTCCTAAAATATTTTGAATGATCATTCAATAGTGTGTTTTATTTCTTACTGAGTGGATTAGAATAATCCAGCTGAGTACTTGGAAGCCCTAATAGACAGTGGAGCCAATTGGCAGGGGGATCCGAGTTCCTGAATGGCCGGAGGCAGGGTCTCCCAGAGGATTCACATTGAGTTGTAATGTGAGCAGTAAATAACCATATTTTGTATTAAGCCACGATGATATGGGGGCTGTTTTGTATAACTGCAAAGATTGCCTACTTTAATTAGTGTAGTATCCAACTCTCTCCAAGGGAAATTTATCTCCGGCTCTGTCTCTGCTTTATCGTTCCTCTTGTCAACTCCGTGACTTGCTAACACTTTGTTTTGAAACATTTCCAGGTAATAAAGAATGTGTTTACCATTAAAGCAACTGATTATGAAAATAGCTTGCCTTCTTAAGGTTTATGGATTAACAGATAAAAATTTATTCTCTGGGCCAATTTGCATTATGTCCTTACAATAAAAATTAATACACAAGTCAAATTAAAAATACCTACCATAGACTTTATATAGATAAGTAAGGTATATATTGATATGAAAAGTACATATTTAAGCTTAATCCTAATCATAGCCCTTTGAGGTAGATACTTTATTAGTCCCAATTTGCACATGGGGGCATTAGAGTTCAAAGATAACTTGCTGAAGGTCACATATGTGGAAATGGTACAGCAGAGGTTTACATGCACATGTATTGGACTCCAAAGCCTGGGCTCTTGATCACCATATGAGCCATGGGAGAGACATTCATTGTCAGCTGTGTGCCTCTTAAATCTCACCATGATTCATGATAATGATGAGGAGGAGGATGGTGATTAACATTTTGTCCACTCACTACTTGTCGGATTCTGTGTCCTAGGCTTTATGTGCCATAGCTTATTAAGCCTTCATAACCATCATAGATGACAGATGTTATTACTGTTTGTTATGTGTACACGTCATGTATCTAGTAGCTACAGTAAGCACTCAATAAGTATAAATCATCTCTAGCTTACAAAATAGCAAACTACAGTTTAGAGAAACTAATAAATTGGCTGTGGGAACATTCCCCCCCCCCCCCCCCAAAAATGCCATTGCCACCTGGAATCTTTCTGCTTTGGTTTGCCTGAGTTGCAAGGCTTTTCCCCAAAGGAAGAAAATGAGAAGAGGGGAGAGTAGAGTGGAGCCTGTGACCCTCTAAATTTAAGCAACCCCCAAGTTAGAGAGGGATAAGACGATTTATATTTGCGGAGCTGACATGAAGAACAACTTTTATCTCCTCTCTCGCCCCTAACATACATGAAGGGTCTTCAAAAAGTTCATGGAAAGTGCAAACTCTATACATATGGATTTCAAAATTTTTTTTGCACCAAAATAAACTTATGTTTTAATTCCCCTTTCTATAAATCCTTTGAAGCCCCCTGGAACACACTCGACCTTTTTTTATTACTTTATTGCTTTGGGTAATTAACAGAGCCCAATTCCGCTGAAATCCAAGGGGCCAGTCTGGATTGATGAGATGGAATACTTTTAAGTCTTCACCATAGTAAGAGCCAGAGAAGAAAAAAGCAACAGACACAAGCATTGAGAAACTGAAGCTACATAGTCCGGCTTTGCCTTCTCTACCACCAAAAAAAGATGGAAAAAAAAGAAAAAGAAGCAGATAAACAAAACCCGAGACACCAGGTAGGAGGAGACGCTAGGGCAGCTCTAGCTTTCAGCAAAGCCAGCTGTGTTCCACTTCCTTTTGAATGTCCAGGAAAGCTCACAGAAGTAAAAACAAGGCGGTGAGTCTGTGGCAGCAGCCGCGTGGAAACGCTATGTTAAACAATCGGCCTGCCGGTCAATTGTGAAGGGCGTTAATGTGTGAGACCCCGATAAAGAGATTTGCACGAATGGCCACAAAGCATTTCATCTTTAAATCTGGGTTCAAGTTTGTTCTGCACAACAGTATAAATATAACTAAGGTGGGGTGGAGAAGGAGATTTGGAAACCAGCCGATTTTAGGGGCGCCAACACAAACACTCCAACAAATGCCGCATTTCGCACTGCCTTTGTGCTCGGGACTAGTCGTTGGCATGAACTCATGAAAACAGAAAAGATCATGAAGTATAGTGGTCGAGATACTGCGTGCCTTGGTGGTAATACAGTATACTGTTTATCTGAAAACAACCCCTGTCCATGGACGAGGGAATCGCCTTATTTGAAGGTGCCAGTCTTGTTTTATTGTTTTTCATGATAGTCATAAAGGTCTAGAAAAGTGTGCAATATTTCTGGAAGGCATTAATTTCTTTCCAGTGGCTATCTCTTCTATAGGGAAGGCAGAAGGGTGACAGTCTCTAACCTTGAAGGCTTTTTAAATTTGATGTTTACTATAAAGGAATATATTGTAGCTTCTTTAGTAAATTCATACTGCATAAAAGGATGTTTTCTAATAGAATAAGCAGGCTATATAAAATTAAATAAAGCTGAACCTAGTGCCTGAAAATAGTTGGCAGAATTCCCTGGAAAGCCACATTTGAACATTTTTAGTATATATTATGAGGGAGAAAAAGAATAATTATCTTCTACTGAGGTTCCCAAGTGAGAAAAATGTATTTGTACAGCCCTTTCAAAGAAAACCATCTGTATTGCCAAACTGTTGTGTTTGGTATGTGTCCTTTCTGCTGTGGCTTGTGGCTTGCTTCTCATAGACAAAGCAGGCATGGCCCAGACGTTACTCTGCTATTTCATGAGACTACTACCTTGAACAAGGTGTTTTTGCCAAGGGCCTTGGAATACTTGGCTGAGACATCTCCAGAACAAATACTATTGTATTGAACCCTATGGGTGTGACACCATGGATGGTTTGGGCACAAAACCTAGCTTGAGCGATGATCTCTCTTCCTTATTTTTAACCTGGGCTGTTGAGTTGCAATGTGTTGCGTCTTGTTTCTCGACTTTGTCTAGTAAGCGTCACCTTTCACTCAACACATGTCATTTCTGTATGTCCAAAGCATTGCATTTCTAAAGTCACCTTCTGCATGAGTTTGGGTTGCCTCAAACACAGATCCTCTGAGAAGAATTCATGTGTAGGAGTGTGGCGGGGACCTGCCAGCTCAGAAGCCAGATCCTGAGCTGAGCGGATGTCTCATCAGCAGCTGACAATTGGCGGCTCCAAGGTGCATCACAATGAAGAAGATGATTCAGAACCACCTGCTATAGAACAGCCGTCCACTTCAAACCCAACAGCACAGACCGTGCAGACAGCTCCTCCAGCAGCAGCACCTAAAACTGACTCTTCTCCACCTTATAGTAGTGGAAGTCCTACAACTTCAGATACAGAAGTTTATGGTGAGTTTTACCCTGTGCCACCTCCTACCGTGTTGCTACCTCTCTTCCTACATATGACGAAGATGAGAAGGCTTAAGCTGTTATAATGGCAGCTGCAGCAGCAGAAACATCTCAGAGAATTCAGGAGGAAGAGTGTCCATCAAGAGATGACTTCAGTGCCACAAACCAGTGTGGCCTGGGTAATGATGGCATTTCATGCTCATGCTGGCCTTTTTCATGGCATTGACTTTCTTTCTTTTTTTTTTTTTAATTTTTTATTTATTTTTTTTTTGGCAGGCAGAGTGGACAGTGAGAGAGAGACAGAGAGAAAGGTCTTCCTTTGCCGTTGGTTCACCCTCCAATGGCCGCCACAGCCGGCGTGCTGCGGCCGGTGCACCGCGCTGATCCGATGGCAGGAGCCAGGTACTTATCCTGGTCTCCCATGGGGTGCAGGGAAAAGTACTTGGGCCATCCTCCACTGCACTCCTGGGCCACAGCAGAGAGCTGGCCTGAAAGAGGGGCAACCGGGACAGAATCCGGCGCCCTGACCGGGACTAGAACCCGGTGTGCCGGCGCCGCAAGGTGGAGGATTAGCTTAGTGAGCCACGGCACCAGCCCATGGCATTGACTTTCAACTGACTTGGAATTTGTTTACTCTTCTGTATCACTAACACTACAGCTGGGAGGTATGATGCTATCTGTGGATTTGGCCTTTCATTGATCAAATGGATCCTTATTGTCAGGTTTTCTGATTATTGTACTGGCTATTTCAATGGACAGTATTGGCTTTGGTGGATAATCCTTGTACTTGGCCTGCTTCTTCAGAGGAGCTGTTAATTATCTAAAGCTCAGAAACATGTCTGAAAATATGGCAGCCATGGCCGGTGCCACGGCTCACTAGGCTAATCCTCCCCTAACGGCGCCGGCACACCGGGTTCTAGTCCCGGTTGGGGCGCCGGATTCTGTCCCAGTTGCCCCTCTTCCAGGCCAGCTCTCTGCTGTGGCCAGGGAGTGCAGTGGAGGATGGCCCAGGTGCTTGGGCCCTGCACCCCATGGGAGACCAGGAAAAGCACCTGGCTCCTGGCTCCTGCCATCGGATCAGCGCGGTGGGCCAGCCGTGGCGGCCATTGGAGGGTGAACCAACGGCAAAGGAAGACCTTTCTCTCTGTCTCTCTCTCTCAATGTCCACTCTGCCTGCTAACACTAACCGATAGAATAAATAAAGGGGAGAGTGATCCAACCTGGGAAGTGAGATACTCAGCAGACTCATAGAATGGTGGATGTCCTAAATAGCACTCTGGCCTCAGAATCAGCCCTAAAGGCACTCGGATCTGGCTGAAAAGCCCATGAGAGTATTTCAGGCATGGAAAGCCAAGACACTCTGGCAAAAAGATCTCTGTGAGTGAGATCCCAGTGGAAAGAACAGGTCTTCAAAGAAGGAGGTACCTTTCTCTGAAGGGAGGAGAGAACCTCCACTTTGACTATGACCTTGTCTAAACAAGATAAGAGTCGGAGAACTCAAGGGGCTTTCATAGCCTTGGAAACTCATGACTGGTGCATAGGGAGATTACTGATGCCATAGACAGGAGTGTCAATTGGTAAAGTCAACAACAGGAGTCACTGTGCACTTACTCCTCATGTAGGATCTCTGTCCTTAATGTGCTGTACATTGAGGCTTAATGCTGTAATGAGTACTCAAACAGTATATTTCACTTTGTGTTTCTATGGGGGTGCAAACGGTTGAAATCTTTACTTAATGTATACTAAACTGATCCTCTGTAAAAAAAAAAAAAAAAAGAAAGAAATTATCAACTCCCAACTTGACTCTCACTGGGATTAAACATGACAATAGGTCTGATCTGATTTCATCATCATTTAAAAAAAATCATCTATTATTTTTCACTTTATGTTTCTGTGTGGGAGCAAACTGTTGAAATCCTTACTAATGTATACTAAGCTGATCTTCTGTATATTAAGATAATCGAAAATGAATCTTGATGTGAATGGAAGGGGAGAGGGAGTGGGAAAGGGGAGGGTTGTGGGTGGGAGGGATGGTATGGGGGGAAAGCCATTGTAATCCATAAGTCGTACTTTGGAAATTTATATTCATTAAATAAAAGATAAAAAAAAAGAAAAGAAAATATGGCAGCTGCTCATAGAGAACAAGCTATTTCTTCCTATTACAGATACTGCATCAATCTGACATTCCTTTCCTTACACTGAAGTGGAATTTAAGATCATCTGTAAACCTTTAACTATAACAGCATAGAAGACTATTCAGAGCAAAAGACAAATTAGTGAAGAAAAGATAGAGTTTCTAAATTGAATGGCAGGTGGTTTATGCTTAAAAGTCATTACTGTTCATCCTTTAAGTATTTACATTTCATTTGTTTTGCGTATTTGCATATGTGTCCATTAAAATTTTTTTTATTAGACAGGTAGAGTTACAGACAGTGAGAGAGAGAGAGACAGAGAGAAAGGTCTTCTTTCCATTGGTTCGCTCCCCAAATGGCTGCTATGGCTGGCGTACTGCACTGATCCAAAGCCAGGAGCCAGGTGCTTCTTCCTGGTCTCCCATGCAGGTGCAGGGGCCCAAGCACTTGGGTCATCCTCCACTGCCCTCCCTGGCCACAGCAGAGAGCTGGACTGGAAGAGGAGCAACTGGGACTAGAACCCGGTGCCCATATGGGATGCCGGTGCCGCAGGCAGAGGATTAGCCATGTGAACCACAGCACCGGCCCTTAAAAATTTGCATATACTTGAAAGAAACCATAAAGTCGTAGCAATAAAGTCCAGTCACATTTGGTTAATCAGTTTTTTAAAAAAGATTTATTTATTATCTTAAAAGGCAGAGTTAGAGAGAGACAGAGGCAGAGAGAGAGAGAGAGGTCTTTCATCCATTTGCTCACTCCTCAATTGGCCGCAAAGGTCGAAACTGGGCCAATCCGAAGCCAGGAGCCAGGAGCTTCCTCTGGGTCTCCCACACAGGTGCAGGGGCCCAAGGACTTGGGCCATTTTCTACTGCCTTCCTAGGTGATAGCAGAGAGCTAGACCAGAAGCAGAGAAGCTGGGACTTGAACCGGTGCCCATATGGGATGCTGGCACTGCAGGCAACGACTTCACCTGCTACCCAACAGTGCCAGCCCCATAACCAGTATTTTGATATAGTTGAAAGAATTGAGTGATTGACAGCTTCCCAGCAAGTAAACACCATTGACTTTATTTTTTTTTTATCACCATTGACTTTTGACCTGACATTTAGGATAATAAAAATTAGATTATTAACTGTAAAAAAAAAGAATTTGTGTGTAATTAGGTTATTTTAGAATGGGTCTCAGGAAGAACAGTGAGGGAGTTGGGAACATGTGGGAGGGAAGGGAAGACAGTCAATAAAGAATTGTGAAGGAGCAGATTATCCCCACCAGGCTCGGTGCTGCTTGGGACCCTCCAGATGAGTAAAACACCAAAGATTTTCCCTGAGGGGATACATAGCTCAGGCATTTAGTCTCCAACACTGTTCACTCTTGAGTAGAAAGTTGCTCCAGAGTCATTAACCTTCCCTGTGAAAGTTTCTAGGCTGCAGTAGGGTGATGGAAGCCTCTCCCACAGAGATCGGTCCTCAGGCAGAGAAAGACAAGAAGAACTGGGTCTATCTGCATGGGAGCTCTGCAGGCTCCCTTCAGGGTAGACTGAGTCAGGTTCAGTGGTAACCTGGGAGCATCAGCTATAGCCACCAACTCTGCCAGGGAAGACGATCTTCTTCCACAGGAAAATCCTTTATTTTTGTAAGTGCCCCAATCTGTTTATTTTTTCCCATTTAATATAAGTATTTCTAGTCTTTTGGTTTCACTGCATAACTATGACCTTAAGCATTCACAATTGCTTAAAGAAGTAATAACTATAGAATTTATGTTTATTGAATGCCCATTTTGCGTCAAGCATACTAACTTATGACAAATCTTCAAAGCATTCATGGAAAATGTATACTCTATACAAAAAAAAAGTATAGATTTCAAAATACTTTTGACCAACGTACCATCATATTGAACTGTAACAAAACCCTGTGATATGGACGCTATCGTCCTGGTTTTATCAGTACAGAAACTGAGGCTCAGAAAAGTAACACATTGACATGGAAAGAGTCAGCATTTGAATCCAGGTCTATCTGAATCCAAAGTTAAGACTTACCTTTAAAACTCGACATTGCCAATGTCGCATTGGGCAAAGGTATGTGCTTTGGCCGTACATCAGAGCTTTTGGATGGGTATCATGACTGATACTGTGGTCACCCTCCAAGATTAGGGCCCTAATCTCCAGACACACCAGGCCTTGTATAGTCATTCCTCGCACTGAATCTGGGCTGGCCTGCATAACCCACGGAATACTGCAGAAATAATAAAAGAAGGACAGCAGCTTTTTGGTTTGTTCACTCTTAGAGGGCGGCTGCCATATTAAGAGACCATGAAAGAAGGGCTGTGGGAAGGTTCATGCAGTAAGAAGCCAAGGGCCTCTGCCAGCCACCAGCACTAACTTGCCAACTGCAGCAAATTACTCTGGAGGGGGTACCAGTGCATTCCCAGGCAACATCTACAGAACATTAGTGAGAGAAGTTAAGAAAGAGAGAAGATCAGGGTAATATACACCATGGTTTTGGAAGACTCAAACATGTTAAGATATCTATATTCTCCAAATCTTTTATTTTAATCAAAATCCCATCAAGCTTTTTACTAGAAATTAAAAAGATAAAATTTGAGTGGAAAAGCAAGACTTAGAATAACCTCTTGGAAGAAAAAAAAAACAGAAGGTGGAGGGCTTGCCCTTATTTGATTTAAAGACTCACTCTAAGGCAGGGGTGGGGAATATCTGGCCTATAAGCTGAATAAGGCCTATGAAATCATGTGGTATGGCCTTGTCAAGTCAAACTCAAGCAGGATTCAAAATTCGATAAATCTACTGCAGGCTAATTTTTAAGTTGATAATTTTGCATGGCCCTGTGAATGATTTTATAAATATCCAAATGGCCCTTGGCAGAAAAAAAGTTTCTCCACCCCTGCTAAAACTACAATAACTGACAGTGTGGTATTATTACAAATACAGGCATGCCAAGCAGTTGAGTAGAATGGAAAATCCAGAAATGGGCCCATACCTGTAAGATCAGGTGGCTTTTGATAAGGTACTCATGGAGAAAAGACAGACTTCTCAGCAAATCCACCTGGAAAAACTGGATATCTTCATAGAAGAACAGAAAACATCAGACCTCACCTTGTGTAGATAGATAGATGGATAAATACACAGATAGATAGATATGCTCAAATTAGGTTCTAGACCTAAACAAGAACCTAAACATATTAAGCTAAATAGAAAAGGGAAAAGTACAAAGTCTTCATGATTTTGATATCGACAAAGATTTCTTAGGTATGAGTCAGAAGCACTAATTTTTTTTTTTTTTTTGACAGGCAGAGTGGACAGAGAGAGAGAGAGACAGAGAGACAGAGAGAAAGGTCTTCCTTCTTCCATTGGTTCACCCTGCAAAGGCCACTGCGGCTGGCACACCGTGCTGATCCGAAGCCAGGAGCCAGGTGCCTCCTCCTGGTTTCCCATGTGGGTACAGGGCCCAAGGATCTGGGCCATCCTCCGCTATACTCCTGGGCCACAGCAGAGAGCTGGACTGGAAGAGTAGCAACCGGGACAGAATCCGGCGCCCCGACTGGAACTAGAACCCAGAGTACCGTTGCTGCAGGCGGAGGATTAGCCTATTGAGCTGCGGTGCTGGCCAGAAGCACTAGTTTTAAATGAGAAAAAAGTTACATAGATGTCATCAAAATTACAATTTCATTTTTAAGAAATATTAAACTGCATAGTGTATATATCTTGAATAAGAGAATATTTGCAACAAATATATCTGATGAGAGACTTTTATCAAAAGTATGTAAATAGCTCTTAGAGCTCAAAAATAAGAATATAAAACCCAAGGCAAAAGGCTTGAGACACTTCAAAACAGAAACTATAGGAATGGCTAGTGCTATGGGCTGAACATTGATAATGCTGAAAATTCACTTGTTGGAACCTCAAACCTTCACGTGACTGTACTTGGCGGTAGGGATTTTAGAAGGAAATTGGGGTTACATGAGGTCACAAGAGATCTTGATCAATGGAATTAGTGCCCTACTGAGAGCTAGCTTGCTCTCTCTTTCTCTCTCTCTCCCTCTCTCTCTCTTCACTAGCCACTCACTTTTTCTGCCATGTGAATACACAGCAAGGAGGTGTCCATCTGCAAACCAGAAAGGAAGCCCTTACCAGATGCTGACCCTCAGCATCCTGACCTCAGACTTACTGCCTACAGAAATGTGGGGGAAAATTCTGTCGTGTGAGCTATTCTGTCTATGGCATTTTGTTATGACAGCCTGGACTGACTAATACAGTCACTCATAAGTCTAAAAAAAAAAGTCCGACATTACCAGTCATGAGAGAAATGCAAACTGAAAATACAATGAGGTGTCATTACACCTCAGATTGTCACGATTGACAATACCAAGTTTTGGCAAGGATCTGGAGAAAAAGGAAATCTCATATATTGTTTGTATGAGTGTAAAATCGTGCAACAAGTAGGAAATGGTTTAACGGTTTCTCATAAAGTTAAGCATCCATCCAACCTATGAACCAGCAATGCTTCTTCAGTATGTTCTTCCAAGAGACATAAAAACTTAGATTCAGAAGATTTGGACACATTATTCGTAATAGTCAGTGTGAAAACAAGCCAGGAAACTAGACAAAGAAATTGTGTTTCCTCTATCCAAGGGAATATAACACAGCAATAAAAAGAATGAACTTCTGATTCATGAAACAACATGAATAAGTCTTGTAGACATTATTCTGAGCAAAAGTAGCCAGACAGGAAAATGGCACTGTAGGTTCCATTTAATCACATTTCTTTTCTTTTCTTTTTTTTTTTTTTTTTTTTTTTTTTTGACAGGCAGAGTGGACAGTGAGAAAGAGAGACAGAGAGAAAGGTCTTCCTTTGCCGTTGGTTTACCCTCCAATGGCCACCACGGCCTGGCGCACCGTGCTGATCCTGTGGCAGGAGCCAGGTGCTTCTCCTGGTCTCCCATGGGGTGCAGGGCCCAAGCACTTGAGCCATCCTCCACTGCACGCCCTGGGCACAGCAGAGAGCTGGCCAGGAAGAGGGACAACTGGGACAGAATCCAGTGCCCCGACCGGGACTAGAACCCGGTGTGCCGGCACCGCAAGGCGGAGGATTAGCCTAGTGAGCCGTGGCGCTGGCTTAATCACATTTCTAAAACATGCAAAATTAATCTTTAGTGATAGAAGTCAGATCAGTGTCTGCCCCGTGTGAGGAATGGGCCAACTGCATAGAAGCATGAGAGAAATGGAGCCGGCGCCGCGGCTCACTAGGCTAATCCTCCGCCTAGCGGCGCCGGCACACCAGGTTCTAATCCCGGTCCGGGCACCGGATTCTGTCCCGGTTGCCCCTCTTCCAGGCCAGCTCTCTGCTGTGGCCCAGGAGTGCAGTGGAGGATGCCCCAAGTGCTTGGGCCCTGTACCTGCATGGGAGACCAGGATAAGTACCTGGCTCCTGCCATCGGATCAGCGCGGTGTGCCGGCCACAGTGCACCGGCCGCGGCGGCCATTGCAGGGTGAACCAACGGCAAAGGAAGACCTTTCTCTCTGTCTCTCTCTCTCTCACTGTCCACTCTGCCTGTCAAAAAAAAAAAAAAAAAAAAAAAAAAAGAAAGAAATGTCTGGGGTGATGGGAATCTTCTATGTCTTGACTGGGGTTTGTAGTCACAAAGGTGTGTACATTTATCAAAGATGTAAAATGAACACTTCATTGTATGTAAATTACACCTCAATGAGGTTGATGATGGATATTTGTTATTATAACATCTCTTGCATTTTTCTAAAATTTTAAATATACAGGAATAATTTCTGTCTCAAAATATGCCAACATAGAGGTTCCAAGTCCATTGCAATGTGTCTCCCTCTTCCTTCATGTTTCACCTTGTTGGCTTGTTGCTTTAGAAAAGTATCACCCTTGATTTTGGATGTATCAGAGATTTATAGAAATAGTGATTTCCTGATAATCTGTTTATCATTTTTTTTAATACATAGTGATTTTTGATTCATGGGTTTATGTAATTGTAGGTTATCTCAGAAGTTTTTCTGAAATCCATTTAAGAACACATGATATTTGTAAAGATTGAGCTTTGGGATGGCTTTTGTTTCTCCTCTTTTTCTTTGAGAAAGGATAATCAAAATGTTTAATTACATCCTGGCATGAATTCTTGCTAATGCCAAGCTGATGGGGAAACATGGTCAGAACTGACAATTTTCTCATTCAGTTAAAATCCTAGGACCCAGGTTTTTCTCCTATGGTATACACTATGCTCAGACTCCTCGATTTACCCATTTTGTTTCTTCAGACAAGAAATCTCAACATCTAGTGAAAAGGTAAGAATTTCTAGATAAAATATTTAATGGAAGTTAGAAAATGTCATTCATCTCATTCACTTTATGATACATGGGAATCGAATTGCTTGTTCTAGATGGGAAACTTTCCAATACTTTTCACTGTTGTATCCCTACAATGTTTAATAAACATGAATTTTGCAGAAGAGGAAATTAAGAGTTCAGAAAAATTTAAATGAGTGGCTTAAAGCACACAGTGAATGACCCAGCAATTGCACTTTTTTTGTTTAGATTTAATTATTTATTTTGAAAGAGTTTGAGAGAGAGAGCAAGCGAGCGAGCGAGCGAGCACTTCCATCTGCTGGGTCACTCCCCAAATGGCCACAGCAGCTGGAGCAGAGCTGATCTGAATCCAGGAGTCAGGGGCTTCTTCCGGGTCTCCCACATGAGTGCAGGGGCCCAAGGACTTGGGTCATTTTCTGCTGCTTTTTGCAGGGAGCTGGATCAGCCAGGATAAGAACTGGTGCCCATATGGGATGCTAGCATTGCAACTGGTGACTTTACCTTCCACTCCACAGTGCCATGCCCTAGCAATTGCACTTCAGTGTATATACATAAAAGAATTGAAGATGGAATCTCATCAAGATGTTCATACACTCATGTTCTTAGCAGCATTATTCACAGTAGTCAAAGGTTGAAGCAACCTAAATGTCATCAAGAGACAAATGGATTAACAAAATGTAGTCTGCATACAACAGAATATAAAGGAGCCTTAAGAAGGAAGAAAACTGATATGTGACAACATGGATGAAACTTGATGGCATTATTAACTTGGTCAATTTTGTGTTGTCTGTTTTCACTGCAATTTTGAAAAACCCAGTGAGCACATGACGGATTGCTAGAAACTGCTGTTTTCTAAATGTTTGTGTGTCCCCTGCCCCAAATTTATCACTGAGGTGGTGGTATTAGGACATGGGCTTAGCAGTAGTGATTAGATCATAAGGACAAAGCCCTCATGACTGGGGTTGGTAGCCTCACAAAAGAAGCCTCAGAGAGACTCCTCATCCTGTCTTGCGTGTGAGGACACTGCTGGGAGGCATCATTCCTGAATCGGGATGTGGGCCCCACCAGAAACCAATCTGCTGCTGCCTTGATCTTGAACTACCCAGCCTCTAGAACTGTAAGAAATAGATTTCTATTTTTATAAGCCACCTAGTATTTCCTTAGAGAGCCCAAATGGACAAACACTAAACCCAAGCCCATGTCTTCAGGATTCAAGTTCTTCGCAGCCACTGGTAATTTTGGATACTATTAGACAGGTTCCTCTCTAGCTGAATTTGTACAGAGGCAAAGCATGAAATTGGATAGTTAATGCCATGATGTTGGTGATGTTGGGATAGCTCTGCCACTCTTTAAAGGAGCTGTGCTAATTTACCTGATGTTGCCTTAGGTTTCATGATTTTAATGATCGTCAGTCTTAGCAGCACATTGGAAAAAAATTAGGATATTTTAAAGATGTGGCTGTCCAGGCTGTGGTCCTCCTCCCTGCAGCCTCATTGCCCCAGGCTTTCTGATGTAATTCAAGAGGGGTGTGGTGTGAATATCAGGAATCCTGAAGCTCTGGATCCCAAGAGCCAAGAGTGACTGCTCCTAGGGCAAGAATTCTGACTGCATCACCTACTATCCCCGTGACTTCAGTCTGATTGCTTAACTTTTCTGGATCCCCAAAGTGGGCATGGAATGCATCCTTGCCCAAGGTATTAAAAGTGAAGTGGATGTGATAATTTCTCTATAATACAGTATTCGATGAAGGTTGAACAATTGGTTTCACTACTTATTGTGAAAAACTCATTTCTTGATGTCTAGTATTTTTCTCTTCTTTTGTGATGAGACATATTTCTTTAATATGCTATTTAGATACACTTTATGTGGCATATACAGCTCTGGTTTGTGCACATCAAGAGTGAAAGTGAAGAAGAAAGAGAGAGAGAGAGAGAGAGAGAGAGAGAGAAACAGATGGAGGTAATAGAGCAAGAGAGAAGATTCAAACTCCCAAAAGCATTTACAAAAAGATGGTAATTGAGGAAAACATTTTGACTTCTGGGCTTAATACCAGATGGAAACAGAAACTTGGAGAAGAGACCAAAAAGCAAAGATTTAAAGCATCCTTAGAAGGGAGAGGGCTGCCACCTGGGATGGAAAGAAAGTTGGCAGAAGAGATGGAGAAAAGAAGGAAGAATGAGCCTTGGTTTCAGTGAGGAGGAAGAAAGAGACAGTGGGGGACAATATTTTGAGTATTGAATTTTTAAAACTGAAAAGTTAAGCATGGAGGAAAAGCATTTTGATTTTATATTCTAAATCATTTCTACAAAGGAAAAAGCTTATTTTTGTACTATACATTGGAATTATCGGAAAGGGAGTCTACAATATGATGAATCCAAGTTCACCACAGTATCTTTTTTCAGACTGGAGGACTGCCTGGACCCTTAAGCTTACCACTTCCCTCCAGCCATGCCCATGTCCAATGCCATACATACCCTCTGCAGCAAGCAGGGAACACTGCTCTGACCCAGTTTCAGAGAGTACAGAAGAGGGAGGCACCTGCCCAAGGGAATGAGCTCCAATCCTCTGATGACAGTGCAGATAGAGTTCTGGCAGAGGCCCATGAGGGTCACCCTGGATGATTCTTGTCCTACACAAGGGTGTGTTGTCCATGCACCTCAGGGTGGGTGTTGGGAATATTCATAGCTCACTCTCAATTGTGTTCATTCCATTTGCTGACTAATTCTTTTGAGACTTAGTCAGAGGGAAGGGTTTTTGGCTGTTCTTTTCTGGGCATAAAACATGGGCCTCCACTCTCTCTGGTTGGGAGGTTAGCCTTTTTTTTCATCATTTGGAAGATTTGCAAATCTGTGCTGTATGATTGGTGATCCCTTTGTCCAATCTTCCACTCCCCTAAAGTTCTTTTGTTTGTTCCATTGCTAGGATGGGTCAGAATGTACAGTGGGTAGAAATCTCTAAGAATTCCTCCATCCCTCCCCCACCAAAGATCTTATTTATTTATTTGAGAGGTAGAGTTACAGACAGAGAGAGGGAGAGACAGAGAGAAAGATATTTCATCTACTGGTTTATTCTACAAATGGCCACAATAGCCAGAGCTGGGCCTATCCAAAACCAGGAACCAGGAGCTTCCTCTGGGTCTCCTTCATATGTGCAGGGGCCCAAACTCTTTGTCCATCTTCTATTGTTTTCCCAGACCATAAGCTGAGAGTTGAATTGGAAGACCAGCAGCTGGGACATGAACCAGTGCCCATATGGGATGCTGGTGCTTTAGGTAGACACCTAGCCTACTAGGCCACAGCACCAGCCCTCTCCACCATTCTTTTCTCTCTCCACTCAATTTATCACCACATGGGAGTAAGAAGGCAGCTTGGACCCTTTCATATTCATGTGCCTCCGCACTCGCCTATTTGGGGGTGATCAGTGGGATTAACTTAGAGAAAAGGAAATCTCTAATGAGTTCCTACAAACTGAGGCCTGGGCTGCTTTCCTGGTGCTGTTGGGTCAGCTAGTCGACACTTTTTGAAGTTATGTGTTTGTGTGTGTGCAATTTTAATATGACAGTTCAGACTTGAAAACCAGTACATTTGGAAATACAAACTAGAAGAAAACAAGTTATAATGAAAGTGAAAAAAAGCACAACAAAACATATCAATTTACTGCCGATTGAAAATCAAGACCAGATGGGTGTTTAATTTACTGAGGAGGTCACTGCTTGGCGAAATCCAGGCCCAGCCTGCATTGACTTCCCATGAGCAATATCGTGTTTATTTGTCTGTGCCCTTCCCTAGTGGGAGGAGTCAAATAATGAGACAGCTTGTTTGAAAGTCTTTGTGCCTTTCTATATCATGGTGTGTTGCCTATCATTTTATTTGGAAAGAGGTGGAGTAGGAGAGGACATCAGAGACCAACCTGAAAAATCCAGTTTGTCCTCAAAATAACACTTAGGGCCAGAAGAGGGTAGAGAAGTGTCAACAGGCAGGTGGGGCTTAATGGAACTTGGGAAAAGGAAGAGGCACAGGCTGCTGCAATGTATTAGTCTGGTTTTCGTTACTGCAATGATGTATCAAAGCAGAATACATATATTTAAAAAAAAGAGGCTTATTTAGCTTGTGGTTTTGGAGGCTGAGAGTTCGAACAGCATGGTGCAGACTCTGGTGAGGCCCTAATGGGGGCTAGCACAGGTGAGAACACATGTGGAAGGTACAGGTCACATCCTGTGCTGGATGGAGCCGGGGGCAGGCTTTTCTAGCAACCTTTTTGAGAGACTTACCAAGGGGTTGCATGAGAACCAACTTTATTTCTTTCTAAGGGAAGCACCATCAATTGACCTAAGATCCTCCCACTAGGCCCCACCTCTTAAAGGTTCCATAACACTAATACCTCCACCCTGGGAACAAAGCTTTTCACATATTAAACTTTGCAGGACACACTAAACCATATCCAAACCAAAGAATCTAGCTGGGATTCAAAATACTGGTTTTTATATTATCTCTCCATGGAGTGGAGAAAAGCCAAATAGAGAAGGAATAGAGAACAGCACTGTGAGTGAAGTCCCTGGAACAGGGGCCTAAGCATCACCCAGGAGCTTGTTAGAAGTGCAGGGTCTCAGTCCTCACACCAGCTGCTGCTGTGAATTTAAATACGTCATTATTTGTTCAGAGGTGGTATGTTGTCAAGCCAAAGACTGCTTTTAATTGGTGGGCCTGTTCTGTTTGGGCAACTGAATGTTGGCCCACAAAATATTTTTTATCAACGATTTTTTATCAACAATTACAAATTTTTTTTTTATCAACAATTACAAATCTGAATGTAAAATGAAAAATCTAGATTTCTGGTTCATTCTGGCAAAACTGAAGGTCTGGCATCATTCTGTGTGGTACAGACCATACCCTCTTAGTTTTGTGTGGACTTTCGGTGTGCCCTGTTGTCTTCTCCGTCTAGTCAAATATCTGTTGTGGGTTAGTACTGACTTCAGGTACTCATTCAGTGATTGGTTCAGGAATGGGCTTGTGACTCAGCCTACTGTCCAATGAAACACAAGGGAAAATCTGGAGCTATCTCTAGGGAATTTTTTTTTTCCTGTGTCAGGAAACTAACTAACTTCCTTCCTTCCTTCCTTCCTTCCTTCCTTCCTTCCTTCCTTCCTCTCTCTCTCTCTCTCTCTCTCTCTCTGTCTCTTTTAAGATTTTATTTATTTATTTGAGAAGTAGAGTAGAGTTACAGACAGAGGGGAAGGTCTCCCATCTGTTGGTTCACTCTCAAATGGCCGCAATGGCCAGAGCTGGGCCGATCCAAAGCCAGGAGACAGGAGCTGCTTCTTGTTCTCTCATGTGGGTGTAAGGCCCCAAGCACTTGGGCCATCTTCCACTGCTTTGCCAGGCTATAAGCAGAAAGCTGGATCTAAAGAGGAGCAGCCAGGACATGAACCGGTGCCCTTATGGGATACTGGCACTATAGACAGAGGCTTAGCCTACTACGCCGCAGTGCCAGATCCCCTTTATTTCTCCTGATGTTATGTGTGGTTGTGGCACTTATACTCATCTTGCTTCTAGCCTGTGAATGAAACAACCAAGTTGGCAGAGTAGAATCATGAAGAGTCTGCACCCTTGAGAACCTTGAAGAATTGTGGAATCCACCCACCCTGGGTCCTCCCTACCTTTGAGCTCCCTGTTCATTTTTGTCTAAGCCATTTTGCTACTTGCAACCAAACATGTCCTAACTGATTGAGAAGAAAAGCAATTCATCAACAGAGAATGTTGTGTGCGTTTTATGTCTGCCTTTGTTATTGACTTACATTTCCTGTTTTATCTGGGCCCTGATTTCCAACACTGAGTGTCAGTATAATAAACCCTGCCGACTTTCCTGGGTTGGAGTATAGTTTGAATGTGATCCTTGTATGTGAGTGTCTGCTACCTCATCAAAAAGGATGTAGTATAGTAGACTGCATGCTCACGACTGCAGGTTGTGGCTCCAAAGTCATTCCCCTGGCAATCTTGGCAGTACCTTAACCTTGCTAAGCTTCAATTTCCTCTTCTGTGAGCTACTAATCTCTCTTAGAGGGCTGTCATGCAGATTAAATGAGGTGATTGCAGTAGTGTGACTCCATTTCTTGATGTTTGACTGCTGATAGCTTAGAAGTCTCAACCCTGCCTGCTTCCTTTGTCCTGGGAAAGCTGATAAGGAAGGCCACTACTCCTTCTTTTGGTGTTGTTGGAAAATTCAAGCCATACAATCCCCCGCCTGCATGCAAAAAACCTTTCCCCTGCTTATCCCCAAGGCTAAGAGCTCTAAGCAAATCACTTTCCCTCGTTCTCTCAAGACTTTTCAAACCAACTTGGGCTTGCCTGGCTCTCCTCCAAAAGCCCCATGGTGTGGTAATGAAGGTTTCCATACTCTCATGATGTGTGGATAGCTTCACCATTCTTGACATCCAACCCAAATTGTAGATGGGGGCCCATCCTGTTCCCATGGAATAACTATGACAGTGCATTTAGGGCACTTCAAAGAGTTTGTGGAAAAGATGGAACTAAATAATAGATTTATTTTAGAGCAAAAGCTTATTGAAATTCATGCATAATTTTTTCATAATATGTATTTTCATAATCTTTGTGAAGACTCCTTGTATATATGGATTTCAAAACTTTTTACACCAAAATTAACTGATATTTTAATTTTATTTTTAATTAATATTTTGAAGTACCCTTGTATATTGGGAGTTGTAATATCATAGTACATAGGAAATGTTAATGTTGCATGCCAATACAATAGAACAATGTCTTTTATAATTATTAACAATATGTATATGGATTAAATACTCTGTCCACCACCTACCTCTAACAACCACTGTCTTTCTGCCATTTTTGTCTCATCTGTCTTCAACTGCTCCCATCCTTGAGAATTTTAAAGCAAATCCTTTCAAATTCACCTCACTGTGTATCTTCAATATGTGTCTCCAATAGATAAGGACTTAGTCTCTTTTCTTAAAAGTTTTATAGTTGGGGCCGGCATCGTGGCTCACTTGGTTAATCCTCTGCCTGCAGCACCGGCATCCCATGTGGGCGCCGGATTCTAGTCCCGGCTGCTCCTCTTCCAGTCCAGCTCTCTGCTGTGGCCTGGGAGGGCAGTGGAGGATGGCCCAAGTGCTTGGGCTCCTGCACCTGCATGGGAGACAAGGAAGAAGCTCCTGGCTCCTGGCTTCGGATTGGTGCAGCACTGGCCGTAGCAGCCATTTGGGGGGTGAACCAACGGAGGGAAGACATTTCTCTCTGTCTCTCTCACTGTCTAACTCTATCTGTCAAATAAAAAAAAAGTTTTATTGTTTATATTTGATATAAATTGTGTTGTTCTGATCCCTCTGTCTGTACATACAGAGTGAAATGATTATTACAGTCAAGCTATATATGATCAAAGCATAGAAAATGTTCAGTTTTCCTTGATTGCCTCAACCATGTATTTTATAATCAATTTCTTATTGTTAATATGCTTCTTGTCTTGTTAATTACCTCTCTTCACCCTTTAAAGCTGCGTAAATGCCTAGCCTTTGTCAATTTTGTACACTGGTGTCACCCCACCATGCAACATAATATATACACTAAATTCTCAATAAATAGCTGCTAAACGAACAATTTTCAAAGATTTATTTATTTATTTGAGAGGCAGAGTTATAAACCAAGAGAGGAAGAGATGGCTAGAGAAAGATTTTCTATCTGTTGGTTCACTCCCCAGATGGCTGCAACTGCTGAAGCTGTGCTGATCCAAAACCAGAACCAAGGAGCTTCTTCCGAGTCTCCTACGTGGGTGCAGAAGATTTTCCACTGCTTTCCCAGGCCATAGCATGGAGCTGGATTAGAAGTGGAGCAACCAGGACTTGAACCTGTACCCTTATGGGATTCCGGCATTGTAGGGGGAGGCTTAACCTACTATGCTACGGTGCTGGCCCTAGAAAGAATACATTAATGAAGGAAAGAACAAGTAAAAAATGCTCTCTATCCACACATGGTGTTGTATATCTTTGCAGCTTTTTTGGGGCCCACAATTGGCAAGACTTATGACTTGATTCTTACTTTGCTCTTGCTCAAGAAAAAGAATAGACAGAGAATGAAAACTAAATGACATGTGATTATCCTAGCAAGTCCTCAAAAGACTACTAAGTAGTAACATGCTCTGACAAGATTTAGCAATAAATACAATACACAGAAATGACCTCTTTTTTTTAAAAAAGGCGAATTAACAAAGTTGAATCAGCTTTATTCAGAAGAATTTACCGAGTAAAAGCAGACGTAAGAATGTATTTACTTTCAAAATCCCCTTTTCTATTAGCATCTAATGAAAGAATTCCAGGTTCTTTTGAGCTGCACCTTAAGTTAATTCGCATTGAATTATGTAACAGGAATATTTTTCTCAACTGTGACAAATTCTACAGGAGTTATAACTCAATCCTTAAATGAGTTCCTGCTCTGAAACAGCAGTGTTAATGGTAATTGATAGGGACACGAAGAAGTAAGTGACCATAAGATCCCTAGGCCATGTGCCCTGGCATCATTCCAGAAATGGCATACAGTCAGTTCTATGTACCTATGGGTTCTGCATCTGTGGATTCAACCCACTGTGGATTGAAAATATTTTTAAAAACTGCTAGTACACTGTTCAGTTTACACTGGCATATCTTTTTTTTTTTTTTTAACTTTTTTTTTTTTTTGACAGGCAGAGTGGACAGTGAGAGAGAGAGACAGAGAGAGAAAGGTCTTCCTTTTGCCGTTGGTTCACCCTCCAATGGCCGCCGCTGCAGCCGGCGCACCGCGCTGATCCTGGCAGGAGCCAGGAGCCAGGTGCTTTTCCTGGTCTCCCATGGGGTGCAGGGCCCAAGCACCTGGGCCATCCTCCACTGCACTCCCTGGCCATAGCAGAGAGCTGGCCTGGAAGAGGGGCAACCGGGACAGAATCCGGCGCCCCAACCGGGACTAGAACCCGGTGTGCCGGCGCCGCAAGGTGGAGGATTAGCCTATTGAGCCACGGCGCCGGCTCTACACTGGCATATCTTTTTCCTTGTCATTATTCCCTAAATGATAGAACAACTGTGTACACATCATTTGCATTGTCTTAGGTATTAGAGCAACCTAGAGATGAGTTAAAGTAGTTATATGCAAATGCTAAGCCATTTTATTTAAGAGACTTGAGCATCTGTGGGTTTTGATGTCAATGGGGGTTCCTGGAATTAATCCCCTTTGGATTCCAAGGATGATTATATTTTAATTTTATCCTTCATAAATTTAAGGAAATCTCACAGAATGCTTATTGAGACTGGATGACATTAGAAATCTCTTTCCTTTAGGTTCATGAAGAATTGACACAGTTTACCAAGAAGATACAAATTTTGTCTTCAAGGACAAGTAGTCTTCTTCAGATCTTGTATTTGGTTTAGGAACCAGAACATGGCTTAGAGTTTTCAGGAGAGGATAAGACAGAAGAATAAAAAGACGAAAAATAATTTCTTCAGTGCTCAGGACAAAACTTGTAAAAACATCAGTTTCTGCTCTCTCAATTAATAAAGAGTTATTGAAAAATCTGATGACTTACTTAATATAGCACTAAAATTTCTATATACAAACACACATTTTCCTAATATTTTATTCACATTACACATGTGGCCCCTGAACACAAAATGTGAAAGAGGGCCAGGAATATTGCCGAGATTACCCGGGGGCTGCTTTTTCGGGTGTTCTGAGGTATTGCAGCGATCACGCACACACAGAGCGGAGCAATCCCTGGGCACACAGCTGCAGTGTTAGAACTCAGCCCTACTTACCTCGTGTCTGTTAGCACCGTGAGTTTTGACTGAGAGAGCTGCTTAGCAGACCTGAGAATTGTTCTCTTTTCCATGCACCCCCAGAGTGGGCTTCCCAAAGGATCACGGGACCTAGGAGAAATAGTTCCCTGATGGCAAACTTGTGGCACAGTGAGGGAAGGTTTTTAACTTGAAGTTTAGTTGGGGGACCTTGCATCGGGTTGGGTCTGTACCTCTATGATAGAGACGTGAGTCACTTACCTTCCTTCAGGAAAGTCACTTCAAATGGATGCTCAAGGAATTCCACATCCTAATAGGATCATTGCTGCATTTGGTGGAGCAAAAAAGACTGTATTTTTGCTGGCTAATACCACATTTCTAGAGGCTCATTAAGCTGTTAAAAAATGTGAAATGATGACTCATTGCGAACCCCTCCCAACCCCCTCCCTGCTCCAATTTGCCTGTGGGTTGGAGGAATGTATACTGACTTGAGTTAAAGAAGAAACTTGTGGTTTCCATTATAGTCTGTAAACATGGATTGCTGGAAGCCTCAAGCGTGCTATCATGTCCTGCCACACACATGCTTTATATACAGTTCATCTTGGAAAACAGATTGGGAGAGCACCGTGTTTACAACGGCAGAGTATCCCAGCTAATGGGGGTCTGGCCTGCCTGGGGGGCTCCACACCATCTCTGTTCAGAGCTAAGTGGAGGGCCCCTCTGATGTCTTCTAAGCTAAAGCATCAAGAGAGAAGCCACGGCCAATTCTCCTGAAAGAGAGTCTTCTTGGGGCGTGCAGTAGCTGTTTGCCATACCATCATGAATGGAAGAGGTTTTTTTTTAAAAAAATCTTTTCACAGACAGGAAAAAAAATTACTCTTTGTTTTTCTTTTAGGTTTTGTCTTTGGGTTTTATACTTAAAGTCTTTGGAAAGTTGACTTATCTACTATTTCCAAGGCCATTGGCAATGCTGACATTTTGGTCTGAGAAACAAATCAATTTAATTACATAGAGGTGGGGGACAGGGTGTAAGCCATTCGGGGAAGTCTTCTGATAGTGTGGGGTGGATTTAAAGGGCACCCTGACAGGGAGGCTGCAGAAGGCATCCAGCAATTTGCTTGGCCTCCTGACTGTGGACTAACCAGTGGCCAATTTGTTCTGGAAGGAGGAATAATAGACATGCTATGGATAGAAAAATTCAGGGCACACTCTCAGGAGTTTCAGTTTGCCCTCCGGCTTTGACCTTTAGTAGCTTTGTGACACAGAGCACACGCTGTTTCTTACACTTTAACATGGGTAGAGTTACTTTGAGGAGGGAGCTCACTGGGGGATTCTGGCTGTGCAGTAGGTGAGTGGACCCGAGATTCCCAGTGCTCTTCTGTGTACCACACTGTGAGTAGTGGCGAATCCAGCAAGTTTCCCCATCAGTTTGAGCGTTGGCTTCCTCTTTAGTAAAACTTAGTTTGGTTTAGAATGATGCTGAGCTCCCAGGATTATTGTCAGGACTCAGAGCGCTGGTGAAGTGCCTTGCGTGAGCACTAGTATGAAAACATCAACATTGCCTTTGGGAGAACATAAAGGGTTGGCTTTGAACTTTGAAATGTCAGCCACGGAAGACATTTGAGGAAAGATCTTTTCTTCCCAAGATTTGTGTATTTATTTGAAAGGCAGAATGATAGAGAGAAGGAGAGAAACACAGAGAGAATCTTCCATTTGCTGGTTCACTCCCCAAATGGCTGCAACAGCTGGGACCAGGCAGCCCAAAGCCAGGAGCCAGGAATTGCATCTGGGTCTCCCACATGTGTAGCAGGGACCCAAGCACTTGGGCTATCTTCTGCTGCCTTTGCAGGTGCACTAACAAGGAGCTTGATTGGAAGCAGAGCAGCAAGGACTTGAACCAGCACTCTGATAGGGGATGCCAATATTGCAAGTGGTGGCTTACACTGTTGTGCCACAGCACCAATCTCAGGACCTGAATTTGACCCCAATTTTACAGATGAAGGAGCCAAGGTGTGCGTAAGGGCTCAGGAAGTCTGCAAGGAGTCTGCTCATAGAGTCTAAATCAAGATCCAGTCTGTTTTGTACTTCGTGTGGGTGTGACTTGAACCTATGGCAGCATCTGAACTATGATTTGATATCAAATGAGTCATGGTTACTAATATTTCATTTCTTACCTCTCCCTCCTCCCATATTATTATATTTTATAAAGTAAGGAGGTTCTATCATGGGCCATGCTAATAGTTTTCATTCCAAACAGAACAGGGCAAAGAGCCTGTGATTTCATTCATGCTGAGCTAAAAGTGTCCGCTTTTCCCTGATGTCTCACCTCCCACCCCTGCTTCCTCCTAGCTCCAATTCTCCTTTCCTCAGCTCTTAAGAATGCTAGACAGGCCTGGTTGTCATCCTTAATCAAATAACGTGATCAGTAAACATCGTAATAGTATACCTTTCTGCTCTTTCTGCATTGCAGTAATGGTGAAAGTACTAATGATGTAATGAAAAGACTAATTAAAAACTAATAAATCCCATAGTCTTGGAGTTTGGTCAGTGGCTAACGAGAAAGGCTGGGTTCTACAACTTGCTTACTAATAGCACAGTGATCCTTATTAGGAAGTAATTCTCATTGTCTACTTCTCTTTACCAAGCCTTGTAACACGAGGCTGTTGAAAGATGCTCCACACAGCCCAGCTTTGCAGAAGGCAGGGCTGCCTTGGTTTCCTGGTTTTTAGAGCACCGTGTTTGCCATCACCCATCCTCAGCTGTCGGAGCCAGTTGTCTGCATGTGTGATGCTAACAATATAGGAGGTTTCACCCTAGGCATGTTTGCAGGATGCAGCACAAAGAGGCAGTTTATTCTCTGAACCAAGACTGCATTGCTTGTGTCAGCCTAATTCCTCTGACCATGAAAAGGGCCAGGAGATGGCAGAAGACTGGCTCAGTGAATCCTAAAAGCTCTACTAGGCTGAGGGAAGGCCCGTGCTTTGGGAAAATGGATCAGTCACTTCCTGTTAGTTTACTAAGGGTGAACCACAGGCAGCAGGTAAATAGGAAAATAGGGAAATAGAGAAGTGATGTGTTCCTTAAGAATCACCAAGGCAGGGGTTGCACAGGGAGGCCTATCAATTTAGGACAAACCACACGAATGAGTGACAGAAATTTCTGGGGGCTGTCGTACACAAAACTGTGTGTGACTGATAGTGCATTCACTTCCTGATTATTTTTTCAGTGGGGGCAGTCATTAAAGTCGCCTGCTGTTCAGCCTCACGTAACCAATACAAGGTAGTCCCTCATTATCCACGGGGAATATGTTCCAAGACCCACAGTGGATGCCTGGAATCATGCATAGTACCAAGCCCAATATACATTGTATTTTCCTATAAATTCATACTTCTAATGAAATTTAATTTATAAATTAGACACACTAAGATTAACCATAACTAAAAATAAAATAGAGCAATTATAATATATGCTGTAATAAAAGTTATTTAAAACTTATGACTTTATTTCTGGAATTTTCCATTTAGTACCTTCAGACCATTGTTGACTGTGTGTATCTGAAATTGTGGAATGTAAACTATGGCTAAAGAGGCACTATGCTACAGACATTAAAGTACTATCCTGCTTTTCTGGGGTCTGAAGACATTTAGACTTTTTTTTTTTTAAAAAAAAGGATTTATTTTATTTATTTGAAAGATAAAGTGATAGAGAGATGGACACACAGACAGACACATATACATACACACACACAAGGGTCTTCAATCTAATGGTTCACACCCTACATGGCTGCAATAGCCAGGACTGGACCAAGCCAAAGCCTAAACTTTATCCGGGTTTTCTATGGGTAGCAGGATCCATCTTCCACCGCCTTTCCAGGGAGCTGGATCAGAAGTGGCCCAGGCCGTGATCTTGAACCAGCTTTCATACGGGGTATCTGCTTCCTAAGCAGCAACTTAATCACTGTGCCCAGTGTTGGCCCTTGACTTCCAGATCCTGTGTATCCTGAATGTGTGGCTGCCGGGTAGTGACCAAAATTGAGGGGGTCTGCAAGTCTGCCTGGAGAGGTTCTACTGCTTTGTGGAAACAGTGATTAGCAACCACTGGAGTGGATGTGGTAGGCTGCAAAACACTCCATGTTGTTTGTTCCCCCATCCCTTCAATCTGGGCTGGTTTTATGAGTTGCTTTGACAAAGAGTCTAGTGAAAGTGATAGTGTTCAGATATAGTTCTCTGAGCCAAGAACTCAAGAAGTCTTCCACACTTCCACTTGTTCTCTGGGATTCCTGTGACCACCATGTGAATAAATGCCAGCTTGCCTGCATGAGAATGAGACCCAGAGATGAGCCATTCCAGGCAAGGCCATCACAGGCCACCTAGTCCCCCGAGCGCCCACAGGTAACAGGGCTAATGCCTCAGCAAGCCCAGCCAAGATCAGCCTAGCCCACCCCAGAGCAGAAGAATTCATATATTTAGGAACTACACAGATGCTTAGTTTTTCCTTTAACATTTTACTAATGCAACATTTCAAACATACAGAAAACTTGAAAGATTTTTTTCAGGGAACAGCCACAACCCATTATCTAATATTTTACTATGTATTTACATAGTATTACTTAAAATACTATACATTCACATAGTATTTTACTATGTTTGTTTTATCACATATCAACTCATCTATGCATCTTTCAAACAATATCTTTTAAAAACAGTGATGATTGTTTGAGGCCACCAAATTCAGTGGTTTCTTATGCAAGAATTATTTGTGGTAGGGCATAACTGATAGGGTGGACACATAGAAAACAAAGGTTGAAGAGAATAAAGGAGAGTTCTGAGAAAAGGGACTGATTTGGGGTTCTTGTCATGTCAGTGTTTTCTATTTTCTCTAAGATTTATTTATTTGAAAGGCAGAGTGGCACAGAGAGAATGAGAGATGGAGGCGCAGAGAGATCGTCCATCTGTTGGTTCACTCCCTACAGCTGCAATGGCCAGGACTGGGTCAGGCTGAAGTTATGACTCTGGAACTCCATCCCAGGCCTCCTGTGGGGGTGGCAGGGCCAAGGACTTGGGCCATCTTCCACTGCTTCCCCAGGTGCATTAGCAGGAAGCTGGATCAGAAGCAGAATGGCAGGGACTCCTACGGCATGCTGGCTCTGACAGAAGGGAATTGGTCTGACGTACCCTTCTGTGAAGACGTGTGTTGACCGGCAGTGGTGAAGCAGTTCAGGGATGATTATATCATTTTCCTTTGTTTGTTTTTGTTTAAAGATTTATTTATTTATTTGACAGTCAGAGTTACACAGAGAGAGAAGGAGAGGCAGAGGCAGGGCGGGGAGGGGTCTTCTATCTGCTGGTTTACTCAATTGTCTGCAATGGCCGGAGCTGCGTCAATCTGAAGCCAGGAGCCAGGAGCTTCCCTGGGGTCTCCCACGCGGGTACAGGGGCCCAATGACCTGAGCCATCCTCTACTGCTTTCCCAGGCCATAGCAGAGAGCTGGATCAGAAGTGGAGCAGCCGGGTCTCGAACTGGCGCCCATATGGTATGCCGGCACTGCAAGCGGCAGCATAACCCACTGCGCCACAGTGCCGGCCCCTACCCAGGGCTTTTAAATGGGGATAGCAGCTGTCGTGGGGATGAGTGGGAAGAATGTACCTTACAACAGCACTCACTTCAGTGGTTTCCAAGTGCCTAACACAGATGTTTACTCATTTTCACATCAACTTCACAAGGTGAAGCTTGGAAATCAAAGCTTAGAGAAGGGGCAGGTGTTGTGACACTGAGTTAAGCTGCCGCTTGCAATGCAGCATCCTATATATACGAGGGCAGGCTCAAGTCCCAGCAGCTTTGCCCCTGACCCAGCTTCCTGCTAATGTGCATGAGATTCCTGGCTCCTGGCTTTGGCCTGGTCCAGTCATGAATTTTTAGCCATTTGGAGGAGTGAACCAGCAGATTAAAGCGTTCTGTCTCTCTCTCTCTCTCTCTATGGTGTTGTTTTGACTTCCAAAGAAATAAATAGGTAATATTTTAAAGCTTGGATGGGTTTTTGGTCTGCCCTTATCAGTTTAAGCTTGAGCTAATACTCAAATTCAGGCTTTTGCCCTGTATGTCCCAATGCTCAGCTATCTCTTTTGTTATATGCACGCGCACACACACACACACACACTTATTTGGGGTCTTCAAAAAATTAATGGAAAATACATTTTATGAAGCAACCATTCCTGGATTTCAAAATTTCTCTGCATCAAAGCACACTTATTTTTAAATTCTATTTTCCATTAACTTTTTGAAAGACTTTGTATGTTTCCATATAAGAGGGCTGGCATATGACATTAGTAATAAGTAATACAGAAGAAGACAGAAAAGGCACTGGGGATTATGTGATACATGAGTAATATATTCTGAGCTTGTTTCTGTTAGGAATATTTCTTTTCTCTCCTTCCAAGTGTCTGGTATCGTGCTAGGTGCATCGTGTGGCTCCAGTCATGGAAGACAGCCTCTGCCCTGAGAAAATTGTGGTCCAAGTTGGTTGATAAGACACAGAGCAAACGCTTCTGGAATTTTCATCATAGACTCACGGCCCACTTCTAATTTCAGCCCACACATTGGGGACAGTTCTCTGAACTGAAACCTTAACACGGCTGCCAGCCTCTCACTTCAAGGGTGTGCTGTGTGGCTTTCCCTGCTTTGCACCAGGACTTTCTGCCAAGCCATGGGAGCTGGAGCTTGCTCGGCTTGTAAGTGACACTCAGAAGGTGTAGGGAATCAGCACTCTTGGGGGTGATGCTGAACCAATAGGGGATACAACTTGGTGGGTAAATGCTCTAGCACTCCACTGTGTGGGTTGGACAATTTCAGGAGTGCACCCTGTAGAAATAATCCATATTATTTACAGTACTGACTTTGATCACACACTCTTGTATTAGCTCTTCCTTTTTCCCTGTGTCATTCTCTCTGTTTTTTTTTTTTTTTTTTTTTCATGCCTGTTTCCAGGGCCTTCTTCCATACAAGCCAACTAAGTTCACATCTTGTCTCAGACTTTTCCCAAACTATATACTCACAAGTAATGTAGTAATATAACACCACAAAACAGTATAACATGAGAGACTGGTATACAAAAGTATTTCAAAATGTTGGTGAAAAATACAATTAAAAGTTCATTTTGGTGAAAACTTTTTTTTTTTTTACAAAAGTTTATTTGAGAGAGAAAGAGAGAGGTATCTCTCATCCACTGAGTAACCCTCCAATATGTGCAATTACTGGAACTGGGCCAGGCTAAGCTGGAGACAGGAACTCAATTCAGGTCTCCCATGTGGAAGGCAGGGACCCAGACAATTGAGCCATCACTACTGCCTCCCAAAATCCACACAAGCAGGAGGTTGGGGTTGAGAACTGGAACTGGGCATTGATACTAGGTACTCCAAAATAGAACATGGGCTTCTTAACCAGCACCCTAACTGCCATGCCACATATACTCCCCAGATACAAAACATTTTGAAGTCCATGCATACAGGGAGGTCATGAAAAATATGTACTATGAATAAAAAGGTGTATGGATTTGAAAATATTTTTGCATCAAAATAAACACATCTTTTAATTCCATTTTCTGTGAGCTTTTAGATGCATCCTATATAAAAGAAACAAACAATAGCTCATAATACATGGATTTTAGAGGGAAGAAATCCCTGGAAACTGAGGTCACTGGAGTCAAGCCTTTATGTGAGAACATGATTTCAATACATTGTTAAGTGAAATTCTGGACATGGGAATCTGTGGGAGGGAATTTTTCTGGGATTCTTATAAACCTCTGTTTTTGTTTTTTTTTCTTCTTTACTAAATGTCAGCCATTAACAGTGCTTGAGTATCCACTGGAAACTTTAATGACCAAGTGCTCACCATGAAATAACAACTTCTTGCCTGCTAATGCTGTTTGAAACCCAAGTGGTCTCCATTTCTTTTTTTCCTATCTGATTGTCGCATCATTTTATTAAGGTTGACCCTTTATGTTTTGGACTGATCATATAGCTCCTTTCCCGGGTAGGATATTTATGAGCATATTCAGTGCCAAAATTGCTTATATAAAAGTCCCATGGACAAGTAGGACGGGAAAGCCCGGGTTGGTTTGTGATTGAATGTGTCAGTCAAGGAGAAGTGCAAATGCCGTGTGGTTGGCTTTTAAATCAAGACCAGATGGCAAATAGTATTTGGTGGGTCTTGGTCATTTTCCAGTTGTCTAATGCTCAGAAGTCTGACGAAAAGTGTAGATATTTTTTGCCACAGTGAAAAACCTGGCGTCAGTAGCCAGTTGCCATGATTTCCATCGTGCAGGGCCAGTTCTGAAGCATGATTCACATCACAGAGGCGGTGGCGGGCTAGGGCCGGCTGGAGTGAGAGGGTGGTCCCCACGGGTCAGCAATCAGGCTAGGGAAAGGGCAGGGCCGGGAGGCTCCGATTGCAGCTTCCTACACAGCGCCTGGCCTGAGCCTCTATTCAGCAGACAGCTTTATTTTCTAGGACTAATTTCTCTCTCACTCTTCATCAGCACCATGGGGGCTGAAAGGCAAGGAAGTCACAGAGGGAGGAAACTCAGAAGGAGAAGAAAATCTCTGCACATCAGGGAGAGCATAAACAAGAAGGTAAACATTTAGCAAAAGGCACCCATAGGCAGATGAAAGAAAGGATGCAAATCTCCCCCCATCAAGCTACCACAGCTGCACAACTGTGTGCTCAAAACACTTTAAAAGCCCCAAACATTAACTATTTTGTTCTCTTCAAAGTTTATAACCTTTTTTCCCTTTTTGCTCAGCTGTGTTCTAATGACATCTTTTTTTTTTTTTTTTTTTTTTTTTTTTGCTGTTAAAGAGGATCAGTTTATGAGAACAGGATGTTTGTATTAAATATTAAATTGCCAAGGCTTCCTTCAGCTGAAGGTCTCAGTTTGGCTTCAGTTTTGATTGAAATAGACAAACCTACATTCCTGCAGAACTACAGAGAGTACAAAGACTTTGTCAAATCTTGATAGTGGAAGTGGGCATTGGGCCAAGAACAGAATAATTGGTTAATGTCTGTGTAGTCTTTGATGATACAAAGTACTGTGGAAGTTCTAAGTGGTATCGAGAGCTGAGCCAGCCCTTGAGGGCCTGATGCTGGGGGCAGTATTCTATGTCCTTCCCTAACTGTCTTTTGAGTATAAAAGCCATTGGCTTATGTGGGTCACCTGTAGTCTTTGCCGGAGCCACCTGGGTCCTCGAAACTGTCCTTTATCTCTGGGGTGACTGCTCCTTCCCCTTCTTCTTGGAGACCTAATTATAGGCCCAGCTGCCTATGCCTGAAAACCAGTGTCTTCTTTGGCCTTCAGAGATTAGGCAGTGTCCTCCAAGGTGTCCTTCATTTCATGTGAAGAAAACATGAATTGAAGTGGTAGAATGTTGAGAAAACAGGCAAATACATGTTAATAGAATTTTTCAGCTCTTCTGCAGGATGTCAATAGGCAGTCACACAATGAAGGTGATTTGTCAAAATCAGTTTTGGGCATGTGTGTTCCTCCTCTTGGAGAAAAATAAAATAAGGAATTGTGTTGCTTCCATTATGGTTTTTTATGAAAACTGAGCTCATTCAAAGTGGTTTACTAGAAATGTAATACAGGGAGTAAGTTAGAGAAGTATTGGGAGAGCCAAAAACATCGTCCCCTGAAGATGAGCCAATCTGAAGGTGAATAATGCAGGGACCACTGCCATGTGCAGGGCTAAACACAGAGCCAAGAGGTAGTGTTAGCCAAACTCAGGGCCTGCTTTGTGTGTCTGATCTTAGGAAGGCCAGCCTAGCAGGCACTAGGGCCACCTGGGAGATGCAACCTTTCCCTAGGAAACCACCCAAAGCAGAAAGATGGGGTAGACACAGAAGACTCATAGAATGACAAATGCCCTTTATAAACAGCACTCTGACCTCAGAATCAGCCCCTAAGGCAATCGGATCTGGCTGAAAATCTTATGAGAGCATTTCAGGCATTGAAAGCCAACACACTGTGGCAAAAACTGTTCTGCATGAAAGATCTCTGTGAGTGAGACCCCAGTGGAAAGAAGGGGCCACCAAAGAAGGATTTTCTCTGAAGGGAAGAGAGAACTTCTACTTTGCATATGGCCCTGGCTAAATACCAATGGAGTTTGTGCACTCAAAAGGCTTCCATAGCCTTGGCAGCTCATGTCAAGAGCCTTGGGTGGTCACTGACCTCAAATATAAGAGTGTTAATTGTTAAATCAACAACAGGAGTCACTGTGCACTTATTTCCCATATTGGACCTCTGTTCTTAATGAGGTGTACTATGAGAATTAATGGTAAAACTTGTCTTCAAACTGTACTTTATACTTTGTGCATCTGTGTGGGTGCAAACAGTTGAAATCTCTACTTAGTATAGAGTTGGTCTTCTGTATATACAGTCAATTAAAAACAAATCTTCACCCCGGGTTCTAGTCCTGGTTGGGGCGCCTGGTACTAGTCCTGGTTGCTCCTCTTCCAGTCCAGATCTCTGCTGTGGCCCAGGAGGGCAGTGGAGGAGGGCCCAGGTTCTTGGGCCCCTGCACCCGCATGGGAGACCGGGAGAAAGTATCCAGCTCCTGGCTTCAGATCAGTACAGCACCAGCCATAGTGGCCATTAGGGGAGTGAACCAACAGAAGGAAGACCTTTCTCTCTGTCTCTCTCTCTCTGTCTATAACTCTCTTCTCTGTCTCTCTCTCTCATTGTCTAACTCTGCCTGGCAAAAAACAAACAAACAAACAAACAGATCTTAATGAAAAATGGAATGAGAGAGGGAGTAGGAGGTGGAATGGGAGTGGGGGTGGGAGGGAGGAGGTGGAATGGGAGTGGGGGTGGGAGGGGGGGAATGGGGGAAAGAAACACTATATTCCTAAAAGCTGTACGTATGAAATTTGTATTCATTAAATCAACACCTTCTAAAAAAAAAAAAAAAAGAGAAAGATGGGGTAGAATGCCTGGCTCCTTCATTTCTCCTGCCCTGGCCTCTGAGGCTTCCCATTGACTCAACCAAACCAGAAACCAAATGGCAAGCAGATCCTGAAAAAGTGGCCTGCACAGGCAAGCCCTGTTGTTCAAAACAGAGTAGGAGCAAGGGACTGGTGTTTGGTACAGTGTTAAATTGCTGTTTGGGCACCTCCATCCCATGTTAGAGTGCCTGAATTTGAGTCCTCACTGTGCTTTTTTTTTTTTTTTTAAGATTTAATCATTTATTTGAAAGGCAAAGTTAAAAAAAAAAAAAAAAAAGAGGGAGGGATGGAAAGAGTGAGACCTTTCAACTCCCTAAATGGCTCTGGCTGAAGCCAGGAGCCTAGAACTTCATCAGGATCTCCCATGTTGGTGGGAGGGTGGGAGGGGCCCAAGCACTTGGACTTTCTACTGCTGTTTTCTCATGTGCATTGGAAAGGGATGAGTTACTAGCCGGCGCTGCAGCTCACTAGGCTAATCCTCCGCCTTGTGGCGCCGGCACCGCAGGTTCTAGTCCCGGTCAGGGCGCCGGATTCTGCCCCAGTTGCCCCTCTTGCAGGCCAGCTCTCTGCTGTGGCCAGGGAGTGCAGTGAAGGATGGCCCAAGTGCTTGGGCTCTGCACCCCATGGGAGACCAGGATAAGTACCTGGCTCCTGCCATCGGATCAGCGTGAACCAATGGCAAAGGAAGACCTTTCTCTCTCTCTCTCTCTCACTGTCCACTCTGCCTGTCAAAAAAAAAAAAAAAAAAAAAAAAAAAGGAAAGGGATGAGTTAGAGGTGGAGAAGCTGGGACTTTGCTCTGCTTCTAGTCAAACTTCCTGTTGATGTGCATCCTGGGAGGCAGCAGGTGATACCTCAAGGATTTGGCTGCTCCCAACCACATGGAAAAACTTGTATGGAACTCTGAGCTCCATACTGGGCTCTGACTTGGCCCAGTCTTGGCTGTTCTGGCATTTGGATAGTAAATAAGCAGATGGAAGATTCTCTCTCTCTCTCTCTCTCTGTGTGTGTGTGTGTGTGTGTGTTCCTCTCTGTCACTCTGTGCTTTTCAAATAAATTTCAAGAAACTAAATAAGACTTAAAAAAACAGAGCAGGGGAAAGATAGGAGATAGGCCTGAGGATCAGCAGGCAAGGGGACAGGCACAGGAATCAATGGCACAGAGAAGTCCTGCAGTTCTGAGGTTGGCTTATCATTGACCCAGAGTCAGGCATAATTGTTTGATTGTGGTACTTTATTACTTTCTTTTCTCTTCGATTGATCCTATGCTGCCATCTTGCATAGAGTTTCTAAAGGATTTTCCGTTGCTAATCAAGTACTGTTTGCACTCCAGCAGCTCATTAGTGTTACACTGAAGTTAATCAGAGATACATAGCCCAAAATAAGTAAAGGCTGGGGTTGTGGCTTCTCTAAATGGTTTTGTTTCTCCTTCTTACTGACCACCTGTGTGGAAGCAGCAGCTGGCATGAGGCTAGGGGAATCCTGTTAGTGCTGGCAAGGGTACTACTGGCAAAGGGAAGGTCTTTCTTGGGGGGGGGGGGGTAGGACCTTGGCACTCGGCAAAAACCTGGAAAGTGGAGAGCCTCATCAGGGAAATCTGTGGTAGGCATTGTCAATGGAACTTATTTCTACAAAAAAGTATAGCTCTCACATGGGAAATTGATAGCCCAGAGCTTGGACTATGGGTCTCAAGTGTTAGGCCCTTTCCCTCAAATGGTAGTTCTAAGACCCTAACTGTCCCCCAGAGCCGTCTGTTTGCCTTGTCTGTGCTCTAAGTCTCCTGCTACAGTGCTGGTCTTTCCTAGTACTGTGATCATTCCTGGAGTACCAATATGGTTTTCAA